>NC_140994.1:196605095-196780651 GCF_052327205.1 Somniosus microcephalus | reverse complement strand
CCCCGCCCCCCCCATCCTCTTTCCCCCCGCCCCCCACCTCCTCTTCCCCCGCCCCCCCCTCCTCTTCCCCCCGCCCCCCCTCCTCTTCCCCCCGCCCCCCCCCTCCTCTTCCCCCCCCCCCCGCCCCCCCTCCTCTTCCCCCCCCCACGCCCCCCCTCCTCTTCCCCCCCCCCCCCCGCTCCCCCCCTCCTCTTCCCCCCCCCCGCCCCCCTCCTCTTTCCCCCCCCCCCCCGCCCCCCCCTCCTCTTCCCCCCCCGCCCCCCTCCTCTTCCCCCCCGCCCCCCCTCCTCTTCCCCCCGCCCCCCTCCTCTTCCCCCCGCCCCCCTCCCTCTTCCCCCCCCGCCCCCCCTCCTCTTCCCCCCCCCCCCGCCCCCCCCTCCTCTTCCCCCCCCCCGCCCCCGCCCCCCCTCCTCTTCCCCCCCCCGCCCCCCCTCCTCCTCTTCCCCCCCCCGCCCCCCCTCCTCCTTTTCCCCCCCCCTCCTCCTCTCCCCCCCGCCCCCCCTCCTCCTCTTCCCCCCCCGCCCCCCTCCTCTTCCCCCCCCCCTCCTCCTCTTCCCCCCCCCCTCCTCCTCTTCCCCCCCCCCTCCTCCTCTTCCCCCCCCTCCTCCTCTTCCCCCCCTCCTCCTCTTCCCCCCCCTCCTCCTCTTCCCCCCCCTCCCTCCTCTTCCCCCCCCTCCTCCTCTTCCCCCCCCTCCTCTTCCCCCCCCCTCCTCCTCTTCCCCCCCCCCCTCCTCCTCTTCCCCCCTCCTCCTCCTCTTCCCCCCCCGCCCCCCCTCCTCCTCTTCCCCCCCCCCCGCCCCCCCCCTCCTCTTCCCCCGCCCCCCCTCCTCCTCTTCCCCCCCCGCCCCCCCCCTCCTCTTCTCCCCCCCCGCCCCCCCCCCCTCCTCTTTTCCCCCCCCCCCCGCCCCCCCCCTCCTCTTTCCCCCCCCCCCCCCCCCCCCCCCCCCCCCAGTGGCTCAGTGTCAAATATTTGATTACACTCCTGTGAAGCATGTTGGGATGTTTCACTACATTAAAGGCACTTTCTAAATGCAAATAGTTGGTGAAGTTGTAAAGTTTCTGACTGCTCCACCTTCCCTGTGTCTAAATTTACCAAATGTTAACTAAGACAGATAAGTGTAGTGCTGCCTAATTAATTCATAAATAAACTTTATCTTCAAGTTACAGAAGAATTCTTGTGTTACGTGCAATTTGTCTTTATTTGAATTGTGGAAGATGGCCTTGCACACTTGAGTACTAACACATACACAATTAATTTTGCTGCCAATATGTTTACTGTATGTATATTTTAAATCAATTCATTGCATTTCAGGATTGCCTGTTTATCTGAGGAGGTTGGAAGCAAAAGGGAGAAGTTGTAACTTTTTTTGTTCACTTATCTGTTGTACAGGGAGAGTTAGAAGTTTTGAGTTCATCTTTGTGGTCACTCACACACTTGACTGCATTGCATCTTGGTGACAACTCCCTTTCGCGTATTCCTCCTGACATTGCCAAACTGCAAAATCTCATTTATTTGGACCTATCGTGCAACAAGATACGGAGTTTACCGTCAGAGCTTGGAAACATGGTATCACTCAGGTAAATTTTTCAACTCAAAATTGTCTATTTTGTGATCAGTATATTTCACAGATTTGTATGCATATAAACTCTTCAATATAAGCATACTATGGGGAATAATGAAATTCTTTTCTAATAAATCTGAATTTTATGGTGCTGTATTTTTAATTCCCAGCACTCTCATTAATTTACTTTGAGGGTCAACTATTCTTGACTGTCTTGGAGCACTGCTGACAAGCTAATTTGTTTTGGAATATTCAGCTCATTGGTCCGTCAATAATTTATTTTGAGTGCTTAATCTGCTCGATGTCAGATCATGAAAAAATGTTAATATTTTGACCTGGCCACTCCTATAATGCAATAGGATAAACTTCAATATTCTGGCACTTGATTGGCTGAAAACATACCTTTGGAATCCATTTTCAGCTAATCGGAGACTGTTTTGAATCACAGAATCACAGAAACCCCACAGTGCAGATAGAGGCCATTTCAGCCCATCGAGCCTGCACCGACACATATCCCACCCGATCCCCGTAACCCCTACACCAACACATATCCCACCCTACCCCCGTAACCCCACGTATTTAATCCCCCTGACACTAAGGGTCAATTTATCATGGCCAATCAACCCTAACCCGCACATCTTTGGACTGTGGGAGGAAACCGGAGCACCCGGAGGAAACCCACGCAAACACGGGGAGAATGTGCAAACTCCACACAGACCAGTCACCTAAGGCCGGATTCGAACCCGGGTCCCTGGCGCTGTGAGGCAACAGTACTAACCACTATGCCACCGTGCTGTGGTGGTTTCAGTTGTGGTTTCAGTCCTAGTATGGATTGTGAAATGCTAAAGACATTTAAGAAGAAAGTTATTAAAAATAAAATCATGGACTATGGATAAGAAGTAAACTATAAAAAGTAGAGACTGTAAAAGAAAGTAGAAAAGCAGAAAAGTAAAGTTTTTCAAAACTTTCATTGTAGGATTTTTAAGTATGTTTTGATCACAATCCTAAAAGTGAAGGAAAATCTTTATTCAAAGAATTCCCATCTTTTGGCAAAGGGACAGAAAGTAGAGGGTAGTGATGGGGTGCTTTTCAGACTGGAGGGAAGTTAATGCTAGAACTGTATAAAACACTAGTTGGGCCACAACTAGAGTACTGCGTACAGTTCTGGTCACCACACTACAGGAAAGATGTGATTGCATTGGGGAGGGTACAAAGGAGATTTGCAAGGATGTTGTCAGGACTGGAGAATTTTAGTTATGAGGAAAGATTGGGTAGGCTGGGGTTGTTTTCTTTGGAACAGAGGAGGCCGAGGGGAGGCTTAATTGAGGTGTATAAAATTGAGGGGCCTAGATAGAGTGGATAGGAAGGACCTTGTTCCTCTAGCCAAGAGGTCTCTAAGCAGGGGGCATAGAATTAAAGTAATTGGTAGGGGGAGTTGAAAACTTTTTTCACCCAGAGTGGGGTGGGGTCTGGAACTCAATGCCTGAAAGGGTGGTGAAGGCAGAAACCCTCATTGCATTTTAAAAAGTACTTGGATTTGTGCTTGAAGTGCTGTAACCTACAGGGCTACGGCTCGAGCTGGATAGCTATTTTTCAGCTGGCACAGACACGATAGGCTGAATGGCCTCCTTCTGTGCTGTAAATTTCTGATTGTGATGTCCCCTAGTGGTCAGTCATAGACAGACTGGTGAAATGGGCAGACACAAGGCAGATGAAATTTTAAAGCCGAGAAGTGTGACGTGATGCATTTTGGTAGAAGATGATGGGCAATAGAAACAAAATGGTACAATTTTAATGGGAGTGGAGGATAAGAGACCTGGGGGTGTATGTACACAAATCTTTGAAGGTGGCAGGACAAGCCTTTTTTATTAAGAGGTAGAGCACAAAAGCAAGGAAGTTATGCTAAACTTCTTAAACAATTGTGCAAATCCAATATTCAGTAACTGAAATTATGTTGTCAATTAAGGCTCTGGTATAAATAAATTTGTTACTATCGTATAAGTTGTGCAGGTTTACTGGCTATGATAGTTCTGTATATTTTACTTAATTACATATTGTTTACATATGAACTAAATCTGTTCTGTAGCCTCAGCTGGAGTATTGTGTTCAATTCTGGGCACCACACTTTAGGAAGGATATCAAGGCCTTGGAAGAGGCTTCAGAAGAGATTTATTAGAATTATATTAGGGATGTGGGACTTCAGTTATGTGGAGAAGCTGAGGTTCTCCTTGGAGCAGAGGAGATTTGATGCATGTGTTTAAAATCATGAAGGGTTTTGATAGAGTAAATAAGGATAAACTGTTTCCAGTGACACAAGGGTCAGAAACCAGAGGACATGGATTTAAGGTGATTGGCAAAAGAAGCAGAGGTGACTTTTTTTTAAACACAGCAAGTTGTTGTGATCTGGAATGCATTGCCTGAAAGGGTGGTGGAAGCAGATTCAACGGTAACTTTCAAAAGGAAATTCGATTCATATTTGAAAGGGAAAAAAATGATCGGGCTATGGGGTAAGAGCAATTGGATAGCTCTTTCAAAGAGCAGGCATAATGGGCTGAATGGCCTCCTTCAGTGCATTATGATTTTTGCATCAATAATTCTGCAGATTTTTGTTTGGGTTCCAGTAAAAATGGCTTTCCAGGTTCTTGTGGCTGAGGCGTACGGGTTTGTCTGAGATTGTGGCACCTGCTGATCTTAGTGAGAAGACTACATGGAAATGTTCCCATTGTTGACATGATTCGGGGTGGCGGGGTAATGCAGGCTTTTTTTATTTTAAAAATCTCCATCACAGGAGCTCCTGACTCCTGGAGTAGCTGGCAGTCTAAGGGTTAATATGACACATGCCATGAATTGTGCAAATCCAATATTCAGTAACTGAAATTATGTTGTCAATTAAGGCTCTGGTATAAATAAATTTGTTACTATCGTATAAGTTGTGCAGGTTTACTGGCTATGATAGTTCTGTATATTTTACTTAATTACATATTGTTTACATATGAACTAAATCTGTTCTGTAACCTCTGCAAGGCTCTGGTATAAATAAAAAAGAAAAGACTTGCATTCATGTAGCACCTTTCACAACCTCAGAACATCCCAAAGTGCTTTACAGCCAATGAAGTACTTTTTGAAGTGTCACTGTTGTAATGTAGGGCACACAGCAAGCTCCCACAAACAGCAATGTGATGATCACCAGATAATCTGTTTTTGTTGATTTGAGGGATAAATATTGGCTTGGACACTGGGGATAACATCCCTGTTCCTCTTTGAAATAGTCCCAAGGGATCTTTTCTGTCTGAAAGCAGACGGTTTAACGTCTCATCCGAAAGATGGCACCTTTGACAGTGCAGCGGAGCGGCCTCAGTACTGCACTGGAGTGTCAGCCTAGATCTTTGTGCTCAAGCCTCTGGATTGGGACTTGCACCCACAACCATCTGACTGAGGCAAGGGTGCTACCAACTGAGCCACAGCTGACAAATAATTTGTTATGGTTGAATAACTATCATATAAGTTGTACAAGTTTACTGGTTATGATGGCAACATTTCTGTATATTTTACTTGTTTATATATCATTTACATATCCACTGAATGCTCTGTAACCTCTGGTTTTGCATAGAAACATAGATAGGAGCAGGAGTAGGCCATTCGGCCCCTCGAGCCTGCTCCGCCATTTAATGAGATCATGGCTGATCATCCAAATTCAGTACCCTGTCCCTGCTTTCTCCCCATATCCCTTGATCCCTTTAGCTTTAAGACATATATCTAACTCTTCAATATATTTAATGAATTGGCCTCCACTACCTTCTGTGGTAGAGAATTCCACAGGTTCACCACTCTGGGTGAAGAAATTCCTCCTCATCTCAATCCTAAATGGCTTGCCCCTTAGACTGTGACCCCTGGTTCTGGACTCCCCTGCCATCGGGAACATCCTTCCTGCATCTAGTCTGTCTAGTCCTGTTAGAATTTTAAAAGTTTCAATGAGATCCCCTCTCATTCTTCTAAACTCGAGCAAATATAAGCCCAATCGACCCAATCTCTCCTCATACGTCATTCCTGCCATCCCAGGTATCAGTCTGGTGAATTTTCGCTGCACTCCTTCCATGGCAAGAACATCCTTCCTCATAAGGCGAAAAAACTGCACACACTACTCAAGATGTGGTCTCACCAAGGCCCTGTACAACTACAGCAAGACATCCTTGCTCCTGTACTTGAATCTTCTCGCTATGAAGGCCAACATACCGTTTGCCGCCTTAACCGCCTGCTGCACCTGCATGCTTACCTTCAGCGACTGGTGCACAAGGGCACCCAGGTCTCGTTGCACTTCCCCTTCTCCCAATCTATTGCCGTTTAGATAATCTGCCTTCCTGTTTTTGCCACCAAAGTGGATCACCTCGCATTTATCCACATTATACTGCTTCTGCCATGCATCTGCCCAATCACCCAACCTGTCCAAATCATCCTGGAGTTTCCCTGCATCCTCCTCAGAGCACACACGCCCACCCAGCTTTGTGTCGTCTGCAAACTTGGAGATATTACAGGAAACTTTGTGCTATCCGGCACCGACGGGGCCGAGCTGCTGCCGTACACTCCAGAGCTAATGTTGAAACATACGGAGATTTTCATCTCCATATGAATCAACAAACCCTGTTGCTTAGCAACAGCCTCAGCAGTCGGCAAGTGTCTCTGTAGCGTCTGAAGCTGTTGCTTAGCTACAGACCTTGCACAGCTTGACTGTTCAAAAAAAGCAAAGAAAAGAAGCGAAAAGAATAAAAAACGGCTCCTGATTTTTGCCGGTGGCTCCAGTTTGCCGGACGGTTCGCCTCCGGATAACTCAAAGTTTCCTGTACATTTAGTTCCCTCGTCCAGATCATTAATATATATTGTGAATAGCTGGGGTCCTAGCACCGATCCCTGCGGTACCCCACTAGTCACTGCCTGCCACTCGGAAAAAGACCCGTTTATTCCAACTCTTTGCTTCCTCTCTGCCAACCAGTTCTCTATCCAAGTCAGTACCTTACCCCCAATCCCATGTGCCTTAACTTTGCACGCTAATCTCTTATGCGGGACCTTATCGAAAGTCCAAATACACCACATCCACTGGTTCTCCCTTATCTATTCTACCAGTTACATCCTCAAATTCCAGTAAATTAATGTAATTGTGATGTGTTGAAATATGGAAACAGCAAGCTAAAATGAATTCCAAGAAATCTGTGAAGATTGCAAGACTTAGTAAGTCTCATGTTTATTGTATATTAAGTGTCAATTTCAGGATATGTTTGATGCCTTTGCCCCTAATAGCAAAGGGATTTAGCTGGTGTTTGGCTAGAGTTCTGCTGATGAAGACATTAAAATACCTAAAGCTGTATCTGATTATCCTGTGGCTAAATGGCTAAATTTACTCTGCCTGGTGTGGTACAGAGTAAAATTCACTAACTTCAGTTCTAGAATTGTATAGTTCCTGTGCCAAATCAAGTTGCAGTATCTTTAATAACTTACTGAATATTCCTACAGCAGTTTGCACTGTTCAGACTTGTATACTTGCTGTAACTTACTGTAAGTTTTAGCCTAGGTTCAAAGATCAATTTTCCATTTTATTTTTTTCTTTGGTGGGTGGATTGATGTGTTAAATAAAACCATCAACTGTGTGAAGGATCCATTTGTTGTGTAATAGAATTGAGATGTCGAGTGTTTTGCTGTTAAATTTGTACGGATAGAGTTAATAGCTGACATTTTTACATTTTAATGAAAGTTGTCATTAAAATTAACTTCCAGCTATTTTAGCACTTCAACCACTTTTGTGTTTTTGGAGGTGACAAAACCATGCATTTCACACCTCCTTAGTTATTGTGACTTAACTGTTATGTCACTGAAGGAGGTAAAATAAAGAGAGTCATTCTTTGCACTGTTAGCTTTTGTAGTTTAGAATTCGGCTTTATCTGATTACATTTGAACTGTTTTGAAGGATCTCCAAAAAAACATCTTTCAAGGTCTTTGGTCACTTTTTTTCTTTCACTAGTTTGCCAATTCACAATGTTAGAGCAGCATTAATAAAGAAAAATAGGAGATTATTATAAAACAATAGGACACCCACAAATATGGTGGTAATTGTCCTTTAGCAGACACAACTTTTTTTTAATGCTTGACCAGTCTATTCAGGACTTTATTTTGCCAGTTTTGTCCTTGGAAGATTGATTTATTTGGGAGATATCCAACTTGTAGCTCATGAGCTCTGGCAATTTGATTTTCAAAGCCTTATTTCCTTTCCACTGATTTTCTGTCCTGTTGAAATTTTGTGGATCTGAAATTTAGGGAAGTGGCTTTCTCAATATTGTTGATTCCTTGGAAAATCCTATAATCAAAAAAAGTATTGGCTACTTAATGTATGCAAATAAAATCCAGGTTCCCATTAAACTGTCATTGTTCATTGTATCAATGTTTTGGAGATTTAATTTTGCCTGCTTAAATTAGGGCCACTCATTTAGTGACTGAATAAGTCAGTTTCTGTTTAGATTCCAGATTTTCACTGGTGTTTTGGAGATCAAATTCTGTGGTCCCATGTGCTTTTCTGTGTCCAGTTCTGGCCTAATTAGTATTAGCAGGATTTCAGTAAAGGGTAATGGTGAATGTTGCCTGGTGTGTGTGAGTTCTTTACAAAATTGTGGACATGTTATATTTGAGGAGCAGAACATGCAGTGAAGTCTCGAATTAAATGGACTTGCAAATAGAGGCAAGCTAAGCAGATTGTGAAACTTCGATTTAAATTAGAGAAGCCAATGAAATACCTACTGTTGAAAACTGACTGTAAATCCCATAGCTGGTTAGATAGACAAGTGGGTTCTGTACTGCACTACACATCAAACCCAGAAGTAAGGCATTGTCTGCCATAGATACCTTCTCTGGTTCAGTAGAATCAGTTGTTTCTGTAAGCAGTCTAAAGGTCATGCTTTTATAGGAGTTCACTGCCCGACAGCCACTTGTATGATGGTGTGACCCAAGGTTGTAACAGTGGAACTCCCTTGTGACCTGAACCAGATATCCGTGTCTTTTGCAATTGTATTTCTTCAATCTCCAAAGGTGGGGACTGAGTTAACACGAGGTGAAATTAGACTTTTTGAATTGCTATGATGCTTTATTCCAATTATGTGAATTTACATTACAATTGTAATCAATACTACTTATCTCTGCATAATGTAAACAGTGCAAAACCTAGCAAGTACGTCAGCTTTGAAAGGAGGTAAGTGAGAGGGGACTTTTATAGAGATCTGATACTAAGCAGAGTAGGAAGAATAAACCTGGAGCACTGTTAAAATGTGAATGCAAGAAAGGGGATTTGCATATAAAATAGTTACAAAGCAAGTTCAGGACTGATGTCAGTCAGGAAGCACTTCTTATAAAGACTCTTCATCCAAAACTCAGCTGCGCATATCCTAACTCGCACCATGTCCCGTTCACCCATTGCCCCTGTACTCACTGACCGACATTGGCTCTCGGTCCGCAACGCCCTGATTTTTTTGATATTCTCATTCTTGTTTTCAAATCCCTCCGCGATTTCGTCCCCTCCCTATCTCTGTAACCTACTCCAGCCCTACAATCCTTGCACTCTAATTCTGGCCTCTTGTGCATCCCCGATTTTAGTTGCTCCACCATTGGTGGCCGTGCCTTTAGCTGCTGAGGCCCTAAGCTCTGGAATGCCATCCCTAAACCTCTGTCTCTACACCTCTCTCCTTTTAAGACGTTCCTTAAAACCTTACTCTTTGGCCAAGCTGATCATCTGTCCTAATATCTCCTTATGTGGCTCGGTGTCAAATTTTGTTTGATAACGCTCCTGTGAAGCCCCTTGGTTGTTTCACTATATTAAAGGTGCTATATAAATGTAAGTTGTTTGATCAATACTTGGTATGTTCTTTGGGTAGATTAGTGTGAGCCATTTTCACAAGGCATTATTGGGTACTTGATGCACTTGAAATGCCTGGTGACAACACTTAGTGTGGTTTCTCTATGGCCATTTCACTGGTGATTTCTTGTGTACGTTAAGTATCCCTAAAGCCTCTGAAATAAAAACAAAATGCTGGAAATACTCTGCTAATCAGGCAGCAATTGTGGAGAGAGAAAGAGTTAATGTTTCAGGTCGATGACCTTTCATCAGGACTGATGCTGCCTGACTTGCTGAGCATTTCCAGCATTTTCTGTTTTATTTCAGATTTCCAGCATCTGCAGTATTTTGCTTTTGCAACTGGTTCTATGCACTTTAAAATACATTACTGTCATATGGTCTTCCACAAAAGCACTACTTGAAGCCATCAGTCCTTCCACCACTGAAACCCGCATAGATGTTGTTGTCATCTCTAGGCTCAATGAGTAAAAAGCTTTCCTTCTTGATCTCCACTGTATGTAAATTCCAACTTGTCCAAAATTCTGCTGCATGATGTCCTGCTCAGCCATAAACCCATCCTTGTTGAGTGACGCTGGCTTCCTGTTCCCCAACATAAAGCATTGAAAATCCTTGCCTTTGACTCCAAGTTGCCCTGTGGCCTTGTTGGCATATCTCTGCATCTCTTCCAGTCCTATATCCCATCCCGGCTGTTCCTTTTCACTGTGCACCCCCTCCCTTTGTCTCACCCTTGGTGGTAGAGCTTTCAGCTGCCTTGGAAGAGCCTCTGTAAACCCCTCTGCTTCTCATCCTTTTTTAAAAAAACTCTGCCTTTGACCCCACCTTTGGTCACCCCTTCTAATCCCCCTTCCTAGTTTGGTATCCGTTTACCTTGTGCTTAATTTGTGAAGTGCTTTGCGGTGTTTCTTTCCATTTATGGTGCTTTCTAAGTTTAGGTTGCCATTGCACTTCACGTCGTATCCAACTTTGTGTCCCATTTCACCAAGAAACGCTCCAGGAATGGAAAATAGTCGAGCGAGTGTCATCTATATGAACTTGCTCAGTTTATTGAACAGCAGCCATCTGTTAATTGATTTTTATATAAATTTATTGTTTCCTTATCAACTGTCTCTTTATCCGCAATTGGTCTCAAGGGACATAAAATTACACTTCGGAAGAATAGTACGTTTTGTTTTACAGGTATATGGTTCCTGTCATAAAATAACATGGTGTGACTTGTCATGAACAGTACTATAGGAGATACAATCTCTAAATTTGTTGATTGCTTAGTCAAAAAAAATTATGCTTTTCAGAGTTTTTTTAATAGAAAAAATAAAAATTACGAGAATTATTTTGTAGGAGTGATGATGTACTATATTTTCTGTATGAATCTCTAGTTGTCAGGCACTTCTTTATTTCCATAATTTTTCTGTGGTCAGTTACATTATTTTTGTGATGGATTTTAAGATTTTTTTAAATGTTTACATTGAGGTGCCAGACCAAAAATTGAAAGGATCAGTAGGAGTCCAAAATAAATCCCATCAGATTACCAATTTCAATGAGAATAAAGAAATTGCATGTCTTCATAAATTAATTTATTAAATGTGACCTGTGTTAAATGTTATTCAGCAACGCTTGTATGGGTAGTATATGCTGACTGTGGGACAAACTGTGGTATCAGTTGTGGGTTTTACCAATTAAAGATGCAGTATTTTAAGCATTCAAATGCTGACACTTTTAAAATATATTTTCTCATAAAACCTGACATTAAAGTTTTCAATATATTTTCCCCACAACAATTTTAGTATATAATAGATTTTGAGTAACAATTTATTTTTGATTTATTCATCTTGGCTGTTCAAACTTGTTTGGTGCCTTAACTTGGCTGATTTGAGGCAGTAATAGGCTAACTCATTTGGGTGAACAGGTGGTGTGCTTAGCTGTTCTCTGGCTGTTTGTTCCTATGGCACACAGCCTATTTAAGATAACAGGCTAAATCTTGCTGGTGCGGGGCATGTACGCCATTAGACTTTCTCCTACACCCTTCAGCTCAGTTTTTGTGCTGTAACTTGCTGGTAGTGTGAGCTGAAAGCGGTGTGGTGAGGTAAATGGGGCATCTGGGACCTTGGTGCACAGTGGGACCAACAGTCTATCTCCTTAACTAATGAAATTTAAGGATGAGAAAAAATCCAGAACAATGGAGGAGGAGGATGAATTAGTCAAATCGGAAAAAGAAAGAAAGATTGGATTGAGAGAGGGAAAAGAGACAAAGGAAAAGTAAGAATTTTTTTTAATTTAAAAAATCTCTGAAGAATTTACTACATGCAGGAATGCGATGCAACAGTTTAAATTGTACCCTTTCTGGGGCAGAGGGGTTGATTGGCATTGCATTAACAATTATCAATTCATTAATAGGGTACTTGCACTCTTAATTACCAGCCCTAATTTTGTGCAGAGTTTCATGGGAAATTAATGTGCAAATCCAGCATGTTCTTAAAAATAACGGAGCCGAAGGGCAAGATGCTGTTTGTGTGAAGCAAACTGGGGAGCGGCATAAATCGACCAGTTCTGGAGATTTGCAACTCCGCATATCTCAATTCTTTGCACTTGCTGGCCGATTTTTCACATTAATAACTGCGTGCGTCCACCACTAACTAGCCTTTGTATTATGCAAATATATAATGGTTTTAACCCAAATAGTAATCTTTTGTTCCTCTCCATGTCCGCACACTAATAGCATCAGAAGAAGTTTTCCTTAACTTCCATTATGAAGTGGGTTGAAAGAAACCCATTTCTTAATTTTTTTTTTTACATATTGGCCAAGTAATACTGTTGTAATCCTCAACAAAATTTAGGGGATACACTTTTTATTGAACGTTCATTTTCTTTTCTTTCAGGGAACTGCTTTTGAACAATAACCTGTTACGGGTTCTACCATTTGAGCTTGGAAAGTTGTTTCAATTACAGACCCTGGGTTTGAAAGGTAAGAGGAACAAATGTGGTCCAGTGTTGTATTGATTAGATCAGTTATCCTTGGTAAATTACTAGGATTCTAATTACAGGAAACTTTGTGCTATCCGGCACCCATGGGACCGAGCTACTGCCGTTTTTTTAAAAGCTCCGGATAGACCAGCGTCAATGTTATCAGATAGGAGCTTTTCATTGCAGTATCTGACCACAAACACTGTTGCTCAGCAACAGCTTGTAAACACTCGGCCCGTGGCTTGGAAGCGTCTCTGAAGCTGTTGCTAAGATACAGAGACGCTTTCTAGAGCCTGCCAGAAAGCCTGCCGTGTCTGACCACAAACACTGTTGCTCAGCAACAGCTTGTAAACACTCGGCCCAGTAGCTTGGAAGCGTCGCTGAAGCTGTTGTTAAGCGACAAAGATGCTTTCCAGAGCCTGCCTGTGAAAAGCTGGAAAAAAAAACCTAACCAAAACGGCTGCTGATTTCTGCCGTTAATCAAAGTTGCCGGACATTCAACTTCCGGATAGCACAAAGTTTCCTGTACATAAGTTCATTATTCTTGTTAATACTAGAAAGTGTATTGCCCCAGATTTTCTTCATTTCTCCACTCTGAATGTTATTGATTCCCAGTGGGATATGATTCCATCGTTGCCATTTGACCTCTGGCATCTCAATCAAATTACCATTTTGAATGTGAACAGGTGGTGAGTGTTGGCAGGCTATTTGACTGGCAACACTGTGGGGAGGGGTGGTGGCAGCAGAAGAATTGAAGCTGGGACCTTCTGGTCTGTGTGACTCCACTACATGCTGACTTTACTAACTGGAAAATCGTGAAACCCTTGCAAGTTCACTTTCAGAACTCTGCATGTTTTTGAGTACAGGTAGACTATCCTTTATCCGAAAACCTCGGGACCAGCCGTGTTTCGGATTTCGGAAGGTATTTTATAAGACTGGGAAATTTGTCGGGGGTGGGGGTCGGCGGGGTGGGTCGGCGGTCGGCGGTTGGGGTCGTGCGCACGACTTACGCTGAACGAAAAAACCTTCAGTTTTTAGAGGGTTTCGGTTTTCGGAAGTTCGGATAAAAGGTAGTCTACCTGTACTTGTCTTCCATCAAGTAACATACTTTAAAGAGTGATAGTTGTAAGGGAAAAGAGTTAGGTGGTGCAAATTTAAAGTCTACCCTTAGAATCCACATTGAGATTCAGCCTAGAGGAAGATAAACAATTTTATTTGCCAATGGTTGTTAAAGGTAGTAGTCACCCCATGATGCAAGGAACTATACTGAAGCAGCATAGTGAGCAGCAGCCCTCCTTATAGAATGTGAAAGTGGGTTGCCACCTTGCTCTTGAACATCACATGGATTACCAGGATAGTGAATGAGAATTTTTTTTTAAATAACATTTTCATAGAATAGATTCTCATGTTAAAAGATTTGAGAACTTAATTGCCACGGTTCAGTATAGTGCGACGCTACCTAATTAAATCGTTTTGTTAAGTTTCATTAAATAAAATGAGGCATTTATGTTCCAGATCCTTTTTTTGTTGAATTAATAGTTTGGAGTTGCAATATAAGGGAGCTGAATTAAAAATTCCAGCATCCTGGCAGTAGCTCATATTAGGCAAATGTATGTCTTCATATTAAAAAGCTCATCACAGTAATGCTCAAGTCTTCCATTTCCTAACCAAGGTGAATTCAAAAAAACTAGATTAAGCACCCCAGAACATAACGGCAATAATGAACCTCCTGATGTAAAGTAGTAAATGTCCAAAAACTGGTTTTCTCTTTAAAACTGCTTTAAGCCAAAAATTATATGCTGGCCATATTTCTTGACCTACATATTTGTGTACAAGTAAGACAACCCCCATCTCCCTAAAATTCAACTCAGAACTTATATCCAGCAGAAGACCGCACCCAACTCGAGTTCAACCCAAAAACTTCAACTGCCAAAATTCTCAACTGCATGTCAGTTGATGTCCACAACTACATTTCTCTTTAGCATTTCAACCACTGGAGAAGTTCGCAAACTTTTGGAGATTCATGTCCCATGCACACGCCCCTCTTTCTAAGAAACCGTATTTAGTGCAGTCTTGTACCAATAGTAATTTTTAAGTTATAATTAATAAAAGGTGTTAAATGTGTTAAGTAGAAATGGAACTGATTAATTTGTTACTTTTCCACATTCCTTACATGCACGGTACACAATTCATCAATTGTGGTCAGATACTATTCTAAGGGTGTTGCCACTGTTGCAATGAAATCACTTTTAATCTTTAGTTCATTTGCTTAGCAATTGTCATTTGTATTGGTCAAAAAGTAATCAGAATGAGCTGATAATACTCGATCCTTATTTAACAAGGAAGCTACACAGCTGAGGGATGGTGGTGAATATTCAGTTAAATTATTAAATCTGTTTGATCATCAAAATAATTGTCGGGCACAACTCTATATCTACTTTTAATTTTCACTAATAAAGGGACAAGACATACTGCAACTTTAACATTTTGTCCCTCCCATTAAATCAGCTAACTATCCTGTTGCATAAAATACCAAGATAAAAACTTCAAAAAATGATTCTGATGTTTTCAGGGATTGAAAGAAAGACTTGCATTTATATAGCGCCTTGAACGACCACAGCATTCCAAAAAGCTTTATAGCCAATGAAGTACTTTTGAAGTGTAGTCACTGTTATAATGTAGGAAATGTGGCAGCCAATTTGCACACAGCAAGCTCCCACAGACAGCAATTTGATAATCACCAGAAGCTGTTTGTGATGTTGATTGAGGGATAAATATTGGCCAGAACACCAGGGAGAACTTAATGACCACCTGAGAGCAGATGAGGTCTCGGTTTAACTTCTCATCTGAAAGATGGCACCTCCAACCATACTGCACTGGAGTGTCGGCCTGGATTTTTGTGCTGAAGTCCCTGGAGTGGGACTTGAATCCGCAACCTTCTAACTCGGAGGCGAGAATACTACCAACTGAGCCACGGCTGACGCTGACTGGATGAGTAAAGAACTCAAACCATTAGAAAAGCTATTTATATTCACTATATTTCAAGACTATGGAGCCATGGTAACGACACACATAGCTGTGTGACTCTCTGGTTATGCCTGCTTCATGTTTGTTCATAGGAACATTGGGAACAAGAGTAGGCCATTCAATTAGATCATGATTGATCTGCACCTCAACTTCATTTTCCTGCCTTTGCTCTATAGCTCTTGATACCCTTGCCCAACAAAATCTATGTCAGTGCATGCTTGTTGCATGATATGGGCCTGTCTTGAATCATAAATAAGCAATCTAACTCAAACCTTCCTTTTCAATGACAATAAGGTACCATAACCTGACACAGCAAGGCAGTGCCAAATAAGAAGTGAAAACTGCAGCTCGACATTCGATCAGATCTAAAGATAAGGAACAAAGCAAAACTGGGGCTCAATCTGGACCGGAGACGTGCTGCTGGGTGGACTTCAGTGCATTGCTTTTATCTCCGCATTGTCCTCGCACCCCCCTAATAACTTTGTTGTGCCCCACCAGTTTGGGAACCTCTGAACCAGTGCATTCTATCAGCTATTGCTGTTGACTGTTACTCAGTTTGGCTCTTGTAGTGTTATATTTAAATAACCGCTTTCCCCCTGCTAACATTATTCCTAGCTCCTGCTGCTGATTTTAAATAATCTCAGTATAGATCATCTTGATTATCTCTGATTTTAAATCGACAGCCGGATTGTAATTGGGTGGGAGAGTTACCATTTAAATATCTGTGCTGGAGGAGCAGATTGCATACTTATTTTTGTGCTGTCACCTGTTCTTTCTTGTTGCTCCTCTAGCTTGGGTATTTTACACAGTAACTTTTTTTATCATCTGACTTCAATCCAGGTTAAATTGGACACCACTGATTAGATACAGTGGACTGTGATTGGCAGTTGTAGTGAACATAATGTGCTCAGATTATGATTTCCAAAACCAAATTGCCAGAAGTTTCTGCTTTTTTTAACCAATTCATACTGTCATTTTAGCACGGTTCTTGAGGTACAAGGAGACTTTCACTCATTTTGTATGCCATTATTAGCTAGTCAGTGACTGTTTTAGTGCAGCTGGCTATTCATCCTTAAATCTAGCTTTTGTTCTTGATGGATAAGAAGTCTCAGCCTATTGAGGTTTTGTGATGAACTTCACACATGGAATGCATTCCATTGATTTGCATAGGTTGAGGTGTCCATTGCTCTGCAGAAGTGCTGCTGATCCGGGTTATCGGATTGCTGAGCAGTACTGACCAGTTATTTAAACAGCTAATCTGTAATATTATGTAAAATCCCCAGTATGCAGCTCAGGGGCTCTGATAAATATTAAGCTAATTCAGCTGATTTTAAAAAACTGTTACCAAAACTAGCATTTTGCGCAGAGTACTGCTCAGTTGGGACCCCTCTGCTCAGGCTGCAGAGTTTGGCAACTCTCTATGAAATCTGCTAAATTGGCTCAGCTGCCCGTCATAAGTATCTTAAAAATATGATCTATATTGGAGGCCGAACAGCTGTTTAAATTGCTGGCTAGTGCTGCCCAGTTGTTTTAACAGCGCTAGTTACTGGCATTTTAAACAGCTGAGTAATGCTGTACTCAGCAATGGATTTGGGCTAACAGCTGCCACACAAGGGACTATCACACGACCACCTAACTAGATTTTACTGTTTTCCCATACAAGATGTCCCCTACATATGCATGCGCACTTAAGCCCCATAATGGGGGGACATAAATTTCTTGCCTCTAAATCTAAATCTATATGGTAATCTCTTACTGCAAATTATTTCCAAATGTGTGGTAATTGTTCTCTAACTAGGATTGCGTTGACCATTTATTTTAACTGAGATTGGCTTTTGACTAAAGACCAAAAATTGAATGAAGGTAAAGGTCAAAGTGTCAAGTCTAGGCAGGGAACATTTGCAAGGTCGTGCCTCGATCTTGGTCAAGCCCAATTCTGCCATCAGCTCAGTGTGAATAGTGGTGTTTGGATCCTTCAGGTGGGCGACAACATTCTTCATTTAATACATTGACCCAAGCTTGGAGTTCAGCCTTTAGCCTGCTGTGCTTTGGTCAAGTGACCAGGACATCCAAGTCGCTGATGTCTTCAATCTTGCCAGTGCAGCTGGGCACCAACTGAAAACCCTTGGCTTGAACTGTCATCCAGGTAAAATGCAACACTGAGCTCCAGTAGATCATGCCTCAAACCAGTGAATCCACTGATGCTAGAATTCCTTACTGAAAGTAAAAATTGGTTGAGGACACTGCCCATGTCCAAGGGACTTCAGTTTATGGATACCATTTGCCCAACTTTGTAACTTGTAAGCAGTGTTGAAGTTATTTGGAATATTGTTTGTGTTGCATGGAACTGTGATGGTATGTAGTGAAGTAGAAATAAAATTAAAATTGTCAGTTGTGGTTACTTGAGCTAAAGTCAGGAGTTGGAAGAGAGCATTGCTATTTAGCACCTGTAAACTCTAATGCATTTTGATTAAGTGAAGAGGATGCAAGCAGAAGCAGCTAAAGTATAAGCTTTGTATTGTTTTCATTGGAAGAGAATGAAGTTGCTGTTTACAATTGATTTGTGGATCAGATTGGCTGAAACTTTCATATGATTTGTAGGAAACCCTCTGGCACAAGAAATCCTTAGCCTCTATCAGGAACCAGATGGAACACGTAGGCTACTGAATTACCTGCTTGACAATTTGGCAGGTACTTCAAAAAGAAGTAAGTAGATAAAACCTATAGTTTGACTTTTTTACATGCACATTAATTTGATAAAATTTGTAATTTGATTTTGTTCAATAGTTCAGCCAGAGCAGCCTCCACCTAGGTCATGGGTTGTCTTACAAGAACCAGAGAGGACACATCCCTCAGGTGAAGTACATTTTTATTTTCTTGAAACATCATGTTCAATATTAATGGAGTAAAAATAACTAACAATTACAATAAAATTGAAGTTTTCCAAAGTTGAGCATATGAATTTAATGTGATGACCTTGGCATCTAACCAAAGTTCAATGGGTAAAGCAGGTGAATTCTTTGTAATATTTAGTTACAATTAGTGAACCAGATTGCTCAGTGTAGGGAATAATTGGTGCATGTAAAATGTTATATAATTAGAGGCATCTTGGTTAGAATGAAAGAGCCAGGAAGAGGCTTTGTTCCACTGCTGGGTGTATACGATAGACCACCAAATAAAGGGAAGGAGATGGAGGAGCAAATCCGCAAGCAAATTTCACACATGTAAAAGCAATAGTGATAATGGAGTTCAATTAGTGATCTAGACTAGGGGAAGAAAGTGTGAAGGGCAAATAGGGGGGGGGGTTAGTGAATTCCTACAATGTGCACAGGAGAACTTTCTTGATCAATAGATTTCCAGCCCAACAAGGAAGGAAGCAGTGCTGGATATAGTGGAAATGAAATGGGGGGGCAAGTGGCGCATGTTTCAGTAGGAGAACATTTGCGAACGGCGATCACAGTATCATTAAGTTATAGAGTTATACAGCACAGAAAGAGGCCCTTCGGCCCATTGTGTCCGCGCCGGCCATCAAGCCCTGTCTATTCTAATCCCATTTTCCAGCACTTGGTCCGTAGCCTTGTATGCTGTGGCATTTCAAGTGCTCATCTAAATGCATCTTGAATGTTGTGGGCGTTCCTACCTTTACCACCCTTTCAGGCAGTGAGTTCCAGATTCCAACCACCCTCTGGGTGAAAAAGTTTTTCCTCAAATCCCCTCTAAACCTCCTGCCCCTTACCTTGGAACTATGCCCCCTGGTTATTAATCCCTCTATTAAGGGGAAAAGTTCCGTTCTGTCTACCCTATCTATGCCCCTCATAATTTTGTACACCTCAATCAGGTCTCCCCTCGGCCTTCTCTGCTCGAAGGAAAACAACCCCAGCCTGTCCAGTCTCTCTTCATAGCTGAAGCACTCCAGCCCAGGTAACATCCTGGTGAATCTCCTCTGCACCCTCTCCAATGCAATCACATCCTTCCTATAATGTGGCAATCAGAACTGCACGCAGTATTCCAGCTGTGGCCTAACTAACGTTTTGTACAGCTCCATCATAGCCTCCCTGCTCTTGCCTTCATTAGCCGAGGCATAGAATATAAGTATCCCATATGCCTTTTTAACCACCTTATCTACCTGTCCTGCTGCCTTCAGGGATCTATGTACATGCATACCAAGGATCCTCTGTCCTTCCTAGGGTCCTACCATTCATTGTGTATTCCCTTGTCTTGTTAGTCCTCCCAAAATGCATCACCTAACACTTTCAGGGTTAAATTCTATTTGCCACTGTTCTGCCCATCTAACCAACCCGTCTACATCGTCCTGTAGCCTGAGGCTTCCCTCCTCGCTATTTACCACTCCACCAATTTTTGTCATCTGCGAACTTACTGATCATACCTCCTACATTCATATCTAAATCATTAATGTACACTACAAACAGCAAGGGACCCAGCACCGATCCCTGCGGTACACCACTGGACACAGGCTTCCAGTCACAAAAACAACCTTCGACGTAGTAGCAGTAAAGAGAGAAAAGATTAGCGAGTAACATAAAAGGGAAGTCTTTTATAAACAGAGAGTAAAAGGATAGCCAAAGGAAGAGTGGGGCCAATTGGGGACCAAAAAGGAAATCATCTTGTGGAGGCAGAGGATATGGTTGAGGTACTAAATGAGTACTTTGCATCTGTCTTCACAAAAGATGCTGCCAACACCACAGTAAAGGAGGAGGGGGAAAGAGAAATTTGATAGGGTAAAAATAAAGAGGTACTTAAAAATTTGGCAGCCCTCAAAGTAGAAAAGGATGGCATGCATCCTCGGTTGCTGATGGCAGTAAGGATGAAACTAGCTGAGGCTCTGACCACCATCTTTAAATCCTTCTTGGATATGGGAATGGTGCCAGAGGACTGGAGGGATGCAAATGTTGCACCCTGTTCAGAAAAGGGGAGAAGGATAAACCTGGTAACAGACTAGTCAGCCTAACATCTGTGCTGGGGAAACTTCTAGAGGCCATAATCTGGGACAAAGTTAATTGTCATGTGGCAGAACGTGGGTTAATAAATGATGACCAACAAGGATTTGTTGAAGGCCAATCATGTCTGACAAACTTGATTGAGATCTTCAATGAAATATGGAGAGGGTTGATGTGTATATGGATTTTCAAAAGGCATTTGATCAAGTGTCACCTATTAGACTTGTTAGCAAAATTGGAGCCCGTGGGATTAAAAGGACAGTGGCAGCATGGATATGGAATTGGCTCAGATACAAAGCAGAGTAATGGTGAACGTTTGTTTATCAGACTGGAGGGAAGTATACAGCAGCATCCCCCCAAGGGTTGTTATTGGGAGAACTGCTCATTTTGGCGTATATTTATGACCTGAACTTTGGTATATGGGGCATAATTTCACACCGCTTGGAAATGTAGTAAACAGTAAGGAGGATAGTAGCAGACTTAAATTGACATGGGCAGACATATGGCAGATGAAATTTAATGCAGTGAAGTGATGCATTTTGGAAGGAAGAACAAGGAGAGGCAATACAAACTATTGTGGGGGGAGGGGATGTCATTTGTTTTGAAGTCTTGGTTGAAGCTGGTTACGTTTATAATCTGTTCACAATCCAAATTAAGAAATTTACTATATATATATCTCTATATCTATCTATATTTCTATCTCCACATTTTGAAAAAGTCATCTTGTTTCTATCTTCAATTCTCCAAGAAAACAGATTGAAATCTGAGACTTATTACTCATAAACTAGACTCCTAAATCCCAGAAGTAATCATGCCACTCTGAGCAAATTACCATCCATTACAATCCAAAAGAGAAATGAGTGCCTAAAACTGCAGATAATACTCAAACTGTGGCCTGTTGTATGATCAACATAGTTAGAATTGCTTGTTCCCTCAAGAACCTTTCCGAAGAGCCTCTAATAAGTTTACATTGACTGCATCCTTGTAAGTGAAGAATTGTTACACCTGTATCTTTTTTCCTTCTCCGTCTTTGCTAATTGACTTCTAAAAATAGTACCCCTTCATCATGCATGTGTGCCATGGTAACTGCAGTCTCTGCTGCACCCTTGTAGTACTTTAGAACCATTATAGACTTATATGGTGAAGCAATCCAATCCTCCTGCAGCTGATTAAGAAGGAAAAAGTAGAATGGGTGAGATAGAAAGCTTCACATAAAACATTCTCCTCCAAATAGGATGGAGGGGGGGGGGTGGTGAAGAACGAGGGGTTTTATTTTTCCATCTAGAGATATGGATTGTCAGTACTTATGTTTTCACTTGGAATGTGAGCAGCTGAGCTAATATTGGTTGTAGGTGTTGGTTCCAAATTAATATTTGAGAGCTGACTAGCAGAAGCTAGTGTCTTCAAATGCTTATGGTTTTGTGCATGCACTCCTAATGTTGGCCTAAATTTTAAGTGTTCTTTTGGAGTTACTAAGCTGTCTTTGGATTTGTTGAATCATTTTTAAAAACCCAAATATTGTTTTACAGCATTGTTCTCAGTCATGTGTTACAACGTACTATGTGACAAATATGCCACACGACAGCTGTATGGGTACTGTCCATCATGGGCACTGAATTGGGAATATAGGAAAAAATCTATTATGCAAGAAATTTTGAACTGCAATGCGGATATCATAAGTCTTCAGGTGAGGCACTTTGTCACTCAAATTATTTTGCTAAAGGAGCACTCTATTACAAATACTTTTAATAATTCATAGCTAGTAAATAGCCATTAAATATACCTGCCAGTGTGGTTCCAAGCTTGCTAAACCCAATCTTTCAGGTGATATTGCCATTGTTTGCATCCTTCCAGTTGTGCCAAATTTGCGATTGTGCTTGTGATTAACCAGTACAAGCTAGAAGTAAATGCTCCAACCCTGCTCACAATTGTACCATATCTGAAGAAGTTACTGTGGAGGTGTTTCCATACAATTTATGACTGTCCTACATCTGGACACAGTAGTGGTAGGATTATCAATAATTTGTCATTTTAATGTCTGTTCACTGATGGTTTTCTTTTTGTGCAGGAAGTTGAAACTGAACAGTACTTTGCTTTTTTCCTGGTTGAACTTAAAGAACATGGATATGATGGTTTTTTCAGTCCTAAATCCAGAGCTAGGACGATGTCGGAATCTGATCGGAAGCATGTAGACGGCTGTGCAATATTCTATAAGACTGAAAAGTAGGTTTTTATTTTAGTAGACAAACGGGATTTTTAAAAATCCTATTAATCTCTTTATTCAAATAATCTCGTTTCAACAAACTGAGGAACTTTTTGGGAGAGTGAATAAAAGAAGTTAATTCACAGAAGACATTTAGTCTTGATGTTCTCCAATTAGAGCTAGCTACCCAAATCCTGCTCCTTTTTATGTTCTTTTTCAAAGGTACATCCAATTTCCTTTTAAATTATGTTGCAGTCTTTTTAAATAGCCACTTGTGGTAAACTATTACATGTTGTAATATCAATGAAAAGATATATTCTAACTTTCCCTTTCAAATTTCTAGTTATAATTTAGCATTCATGCCCCTTTGTTACAGTTTGCCAACAAGTTAAAATCATTTGCTGTTTATACATGAAACCTTTTATTGATTTGAAAATGTCTGAGATTTCACCTTTAATTTTTTTTCTGTTGTCCAATGGGAAGTGGAGGGGTAATTTTTGTACCTTTTTTATAGTGATCGCTTATTCCTGCTTTAATTTTGAATATTCGCTCTGCCCTTTCCATGGGTCTTGTTACTAAGGACAGGAGTTTCTGCTAGGTTGCGCTGGTTTTCTCGGCGCATTTCACACACAATCGGCCAATCCAGCACAAAAGATCTCAATTTTGAGCACAACTTGCGTCCAGTGTAAATCAAGTTTTTGCAATCTACTGTGCTAGTTTTAAAAAAAACATTGTTAGGAGCCTGCCATGCCCACAAAGCTGGCCACGCCCCCAGATCTAATTAATCACCATTGAGAGTTTCTGCTAATTGCATCGTTTTCGGGCCTTCGAGGAGGTCCTTAAAAATTGAGCTTTTTTTTTAGCAGCAAGGACATTAGTCACATTTTAAATACTTTTCAGTTTTTTTAATAAACTGACTATTGTACAATGTAACTAGTAAATGATTCTGTAGTTTTTTAGTTATTTAAAATTACTCCGATGGTGGAATAGACATCAGTTTTTTGTGATAAACTCAGCTGTATTAATAAAGCTGCACTCTTCAATATATCAAGGAATATTTTTAATACAATTTTTTTAATTGCTTTCTAAAACACCCAATTGTACTGGTTTATGTCAGATTTTACATTTGGCGATATGCAAATGAGTAAGCGGAAACTTGAGCAAAATAAAATTCTCAACTAGCACAATTTGCCGATTGTGCCCAAAGTGGAAACTTGGTGGAAATGTCAACCTTGATTTGGAAAAAAGAAAGACTTGCATTTATATAGTGCCTTTCAAGACCACTGGACATCCCAAAGCATTTTACAACCAATGAAGTACTTTTGAAGTGGAGTCACACTTGTAATGTAGGAAAGGCGGCAGCCAGTTTGCACAGCAAGGTCCCACAAACAGCAATGTGATGACCAGATAATCTGTTTCTTCTTTTGATTGAAGGATGAACATATTCCAGGACGCTGGAAATAACTCTCCTGCTCTTCTTTGAAATAGTCAGTCATAACGATACAGGAGGCGGCCATTTGGCCCATCGAGTCCAGGCCGGCTCTCTGTAGAGCAATCCAGTCAGTCCCATTCTCCTGCTCTACCCCCGTAGCCCTGCAAGTTTATTTCTCTCAAGTGTCTATCCAGTCTCCGCTTCCATCACTTCCGTCGGCAGCGAGTTCCAGGTCCTCGCCACTCGCTGCGTAAATTTTTTTTTCCTCACTTCCCCCTGTATCTCTTGTCCAAAACCTTAAATCGGTACCCCCTAGTCCTTATACCATCAACTAGTGGGAACAGCCTTTCCCTGTCTAGCCTATCCAAACCCATCATAATCTTGTACACTTCTATCAAATTACCGCTCAAACTCCTTTGCTCCAATGAAAACAAATCCAGCTTCTCCAACCAGTCCTTGTAGCGAAAATCCCCCCTCCCCGGAACCATTCTGGTAAATCTCCTCTGCACCCTCTCAAGGACCTTCACATCCTTCCTAAAGTGTGGTGACCAGAACTGGACGCAATACTCCAGTTATGGCCTAACCAGCGCTTTTATAAAGGTTCAGCATAACTTCTCTACTTTTGTACTCAATACATCTATCTATGGAGCCCAAGATCTCATATGCTTTGCTAACCACTCACTCAGTATGCCCCACCACCTTCAGGGACCTATGCACATTAACTCCCAGGTCCCTCTGTCCCTGCACACTCTTTAAAACTGTGTCATTAAGTGCATATTGCCTCTCCCTGTTCCTTCTGCCAAAATGCATCACCTCACACTTCTGTGTTAAATTCCATCTGCCATTTGTCGGCCCATTCTGCTAGCATTTCTATGTCCTGTTGCAGTCGATTGGTATCATCCTCACTGTTTGCCACACCCCAAGTTTGGTGTCATCGGCAAATTTAGAAATTCTACTTTGTATTCCAATATCCAGGTCATTTCAAAAAAAGTAGTGGCCCCAGCACTGACCCTTGGGGAACACCACTGTCTGCCACCCTCCAGTCTGAAAAACAGCCATTTACCACAACTCGCTGTTTCCTGTCCTTAAGCCAATTCCTTATCCAAGCTGCCACTGACCCACCTATTCCATGAACCTCAATTTTGTTAACCAGCCTTCTATGTGGTACTTTGTCAAACGCCTTCCTAAAATCCATGTAGACAACATCCATTGCATTCCCTTCATCAATCCTCCGTTACTTCATCAAAAAATTCAATTAGATTATTCAAACACGCTCTGCCTTTTACAAATCTGTGTTGGCTCTCCTTAGCTTAAACCTCTCCAAGTGTCCATTAATTTTTTCCTTGATCATTGTTTCTAAAACTTTACCCACCACTGATAAACTGACCGGTATGTAGTTACTAGGATTGTCCTTACACCCTTTCTTGAACAATGGTGTCACATTTGCCACTTTCCAATCTTCAAGCACCTCCCCCACATCTAGGGAAGATTGTGCCATGGGATCTTTTATGTCCACCTGAGAGCAGACAGGGCCTCAATTTAACGTCGCAACCGAAAGACTGCACCTCCGACAGTGCAGCACTCCTTCAGCACTGCAATGGAATGTCTGCCTAGATATTTGTGCTCAAGTCTCTGGAGTGGGACTTGAACCCACAACCTTCTGCCTCAGAGGCGAGAGTGCTACCCACTGAGCCACAGTTGACACTTTAAAATTTGATCAATTTGGAAAATGACTTGTGCAATAAAAGTCGTCTGGTTTCCCAACAAGGAATGACTTATCAGTTGGACCCTTCTCATACTTGGTACTGAGCCTTTGAGTTGAGAGATAGTTGTCTTTACTCAATTCTGTAACAGTTGGTCATGGGGTCACTGTTGAGTTATGTTAGGCAAATAGATCAGAGATGTGCTGTGGCTTCTGTATGGCCCAACTGAGAAGTTGTCACTTAAATATCATCACACTGAAGGAAGTGAGCTACATTACAGCTGGCAGCAGCAACTGATGTGTATGCACTTGTATAATCCTGCTGCTAAAGCAACTTCTTTGGAACAGCAGTTAGTGTCTGTCACTTGTTTCACAGACAAGCCAGCAGAGACCCTGATTTCAAATGAAACAATTTCCCCTCTTCCCGGACTACTTTGTCCCCAGTGATATAAATTTCTCGATTTATGCAAATGTTTGTTTTCTCGCTTGCTCTCTATTAAAACATTACACTTACATGTAATTTCTGTCATACTTTTTTTTTTAAAGTATAAAGAAGCACAGGACATTATTTGCAGTTTTGAGAACTCCAAAAATGTGTAATACCATGTCCACAATGTCTTCAGGCTCTTAATTGGCCATCCCATAAACAAAACCAGGGGTCTGATCTCAAATCTGGATAGCAGTTAACCTTTAGTTGAACTCGCCTAGCATTCACTTAATATAATTTAGACTAGATAGCCTTAATGGGATACACTCTCACTTGAGCAACAGAATACTGTATTGTGTTAGACATGGTATGGGGTTTTCCTGTCTTTATAAAAGAATGGCAAGGAAGATAAAAGATGCAAGCTATTTCAACATGAACCACTCACTTCATAAGCCCATTAAAGTACTTCGCTCTGCTGCTTAAGAGTGATGTGTCCCTTTTTAAGAGATGTATGTCTCATTGTAAGAGTGTCAGTGTGTGTACAGAGTTCAAAGCTTCATTCAAAACAATTTTTTAATGATTTAAAGCTGATTAAAATTTGAGCTACATTTCTAAATCTGCATTAGTATGTCATAGACATTCGTGTGTTCTTTTGCTAGTTTTTCTCCAAATAATCACTTGGGTTGCTGCTTCTGTCAAAACAAATTCCAGTTTCAAAGTCAGGGCAATAAGATGGCACACTTTTGATGGCAAGTTACTTCCTTCTCAAGTAGGAGGAATGACCGGCAGGATTATAATCCTGCACCTGATAACATCATACAATTGGAAAACAGGAGTTGTGTTGACAGCCATGCAGAAGTTATAGCCAAGACCATATAGTTGTTTGGATGAGTCTTCTAAAAGCAAAATGTGTAATTTGGATGAGTTCTTTTAAAAGCAACAGCTGTAATTTAGCACACAAAAATGTAATGCTGTATATTTTTGTACATGATGGCACAGGCTGCAAAACAAGAATACTAAATTAAGCTGTGGCTGCAGATCGGCATCTTGCAATATTGGGCCTTAAATGTACATGAACTAGCATTTTTGGTTGAATGCTGATAGAATTTAATTTTTGTAAAGGGAGAAATAGTCGCGTTTACTCAGTTTATATAAAACTTCAGTATCTGGAAATGTACAAATCAGTTGGCATCTGTGAAGAAAAGACAGGTTAATGTTTCAGGTAGGGGTAAACTCAATGTTAAGCTGTCCTTTATTTGCAGAGGCTGTCTGACTGGGTATTTCCAGCATTTTCTGTTTCTGTTCCAGTTGTCCAGTATTTACATTTTTTAAATTTTGTACGTGATATAAGGCTGTAATTGAATTTAAGCAATTCTAAACATTATCGGAAACTTTTGCCTGCTGGACATAATTTTGTTTAGTAAATTAGTGTTTTCATGCATACATTGTCTTTATGTTCTATATTTGGGGATAGCTGCATTTATTAAATTTTCTTCTTTAAAAGCTGTCAATTTTTACTGTGTTTTAATATTTGTTATAGATTTTGTCTGATTCAGAACCATACTGTTGAATTCAACCAGTTGGCTATGGCAAACTCTGATGGCTCAGAAGCTATGTTGAACAGAGTTATGACAAAAGACAACATTGGAGTTGCGGTGCTCTTGGAGTTGCAGAAGGATTCTTTTGAACTATCCCGTAAGTATCTGTCTCCAAAGCCCGGATGCAACTTAGAACATAAGAAATAAGAGCAGGAGTAGACCATACGGCCCCTGGAGCCTGCTCCGCCATTCAGTAAGATCATGGCTGATCATCGACCTCAACTCCACTTTCCCGCCTGATCTCCATATCCCTTGATTCCGCTTAGAGTCCAAAAAGCTATCTATCGCCGCCTTGAATATACTCAAACACTCAGCATGCACAGCTGTCCGGGGCAGAGAATTCCAAAGATTCACAACCCTCTGAGTGAAGAAATTCCTTCTCATCTCAGTCTTAACTGGCCTACCCTTATCCTTAATGCTATTAATAACTATTGTGAATTACTGCTGAGGTCTTCCTCATTTTGTTCAACATATATATCAAATGTTCATGGGGTGTAGAAAGAGAATTGCACGAGGATACTATCCCTTTTTAAGAAGTTAGTGCTCTTAAGGTGTTGAGCTCTCTGCCTCCCCTCCCCACTGCCTTTACTCTGCTGCATTATGGACACTTCTTGAGACTTGGCTCTTATTTCTTCGTCAAAGATATCCAGTATTTCCTGTTGTCTATCACAACTGAGGATGTTATTTTGGCGCTGGATTTTTTTTTTGTTCAATCTTTGACAGTTGAATAAATGTAAGTTTTTTTCACAAGATTCTTGTCACCTTCCTGCAGTTTTGATTCTACTTGCCCAAATCAATAACTTTTTTATTTATATTAACATTTAATTATTTTGAGGGGCAATATAAATAAATGAGAATTTTAAACAGGGTGCAGGAACAGAGACCTGAGGGTGTACATACAACAGCAAATGCATTTATATAGCATCTTTACGTAGTAAAACGTCCCAAGGTGCTTCACAGGAGCATTATAAAACAAAATTTGACACCAAGCCACATAAGGTGATAGTGGGACAGATGACCAAAGGCTTGGTCAAAGAGGCAGGTTTTAAGGAGCGCCTTAAAGAAGGAAAGAGAGGTTTAGGGAGGGGATTCCAGAGCCTAGGACCAAGACAGCTGAAGGCATGGCTGTCAATGGTGGAGCGATTTAAAATTGGGGATACTTAAGAGGCCAGAATTGACGAAGCACAGAGATCTCAGGATTGATGGGCTGGAGGAGATTAGAGATAGGGAGGGGTGAGGCCATGGAGGGATTTGAAAACAAGGATGAGAATTTTAAAATCGAGGCGTTGCTTAATCTAGCGAGCATGGGAAATGGGTGAACGGGACTTGTGCGGGTTAGGATACGGGCATCAGAGTTTTGGATGAACTCCAGTTTATGGAGGGTAGGAGGATTGGCCAATTGATATTGAGGGAATGCAGTAGATTTGGTGTGTATAAATTTTCGGAAGGCATTCAGTAAGATGCCTCGAGACTAATGTTCCCTGTAATTTTTTGGGGGGGGCCACGCTGCCCCTTTAATAGGCTATGCAGCCCATTCAAAATTCCACACGTGTGTTTTTCAATTTAAAAGCTGCTCACCGGCTGCGAGGGATCCCTGGAGCACTGCGCAGCCGTGCAGCTTACAGGGAAAGTTGTTGGAGATTAGTTACACATGGTGTATGTTATCAGGAAGTGCAGCATCACAAACAGAGTTGGTTCATTGACAGGAAAATAAGAGGGTAAATGGGTGTTGGTCAGCTTGGAGAAGAGTTGGAAATGGTGTGCCTCGGGCCATTACTTGGTCCACTTTTGTTCTTGGCCTGCATATAGATTATTTGAGTTGGCCATTGGGAACACAATTGAAATTTGGCAAGGATGCAAGAGTAGGGGTTTTAACAAACAGTGAGGTTTGTAGAAGAATTCAGGAGGACATATACAGGTTAGGGGAATAGGCAAATAAGTAATTTATAAATAGTGAAAAGCTGAGATCCCAGTACAGATCCCTGGGGGACA
This sequence comes from Somniosus microcephalus, assembly GCF_052327205.1. Lineage (NCBI taxonomy): Eukaryota > Metazoa > Chordata > Chondrichthyes > Squaliformes > Somniosidae > Somniosus > Somniosus microcephalus. The sequence goes on along the minus strand of NC_140994.1, from coordinate 196,750,904 downwards.
CTACTCGTCACATTCTGCCAATTGGAGTACATACTTATTATCCCTACTGTTTCCTACCTCCTAACCAATTCTCTACCCATGTCAATAGGATGCCTCCAATTTCTTGTGCAATCATTTTTGCTAACAACATCTGTGCTAGTCACGTTGATGGGTAATATGGAGGGAGCTTTACTCTGCATCTGGCTATGGTATACCTGACCTGGGAGTGCTTGCTATGAACAAGGAATTCTTATCGCTCAGAATTTAATTTCCCAGCATTCTGTCAAAGTGCAGAATCTTTTTTTTTTGTAACCAGTTCAAGTATAAAACAATTCATATGAATGGAAAAGCTGCAACTGTTTTTTAAATTGATTTTAATACATCAAATTTCAAAGATTTTCTGTTCTCCTGTGGTGTTGCACACTGAGTCAAGACTAAGGGTAGTCTTCATGTGAAGTGGGGTTAGCGTGCAAGCAAAATTTGGACCATGATGCACAAACATATTTCGGTCTCATTTCAAAGCCATATATTTTAGCCTTAACCAAAATATTATATAAAATATATTAGTTAAATAACACAATTTGCAGCGGTTTGGGATGCAGACAGTATAGTTGGTTGGAGCATAGGAGTTTCTCTGAAGTACAGACTAAGCAGCTGGGGGCGATAAAGCTAAGGTGCTGCAGCACCACTGCTGATGGCAGAGTTTAATTACAGCATGTGGAGTTTACATGGGCCGATACTTTTATAAATGTGGACATTGGGATAAAGTTGAACAAAAATGTAGTACGGTTTTGTCGGTGAACTGTGTGCAGATGTAACATTTTTAATATATTGTATGCACCTGCGAACAAGTTAAGAGAGCCCGCAGTTTGCTGGTCTATGTAGCTTGAAAAAGATTTTACTTGAATACTAAATCTATTCTGACAGTTTGGCATTATTTTTCAATCTTAGCTGGGAAGTCATTTCATGGCATGGAAAAGCAGCTCATTCTTGTTGCAAATGCACATATGCATTGGGATCCTGAGTACTCTGATGTCAAGCTGATTCAAACCATGATGTTCCTGTCTGAAGTGAAGAACATCATTGAAAAGGCTTCTCGTACCCTCAGACCTGGTGCTGTCTCAGGAGACCTTAATGTCATTCCACTTGTACTGTGTGCAGATCTCAATTCACTGCCAGATTCAGGTAAGGATTACTAACCCACCTTTAGTTGCGTTATGATGACTGTACTTGCCGGTACTTTTGTGTAATATTTAAATTGGGCCATTTCTCACCCAGAAAGTTAAGTTGGTTGGCCAGACATAAACCTTGTGAATTATGAAAAATATTTTGCAATTATAATTAATTCTGTGTTTAGTGAGAGTCCATAGTGTTGCACCTGAAAGTGTGGCTTCAAATGTGTCACCTCCAATGTGTAATTTATCCAAAGTTTAATCATTTTAAAAGATTATGGCTGCCAATCCATTGCCCATCTCTGCTGCCTCCATACTAACCTGTTCGTTCCGCATTTCCCCCATGCATTTACTTCAAAATCCTCCATGGCCTTGCCAACTCCTGCAATCCTATGTCCATACCTGCGCCTCACTCATCTAATGCTGGTGTAGGCATCCTCCACCTTCTCTCTGCTCTGCCATTGGTAACGATTTTTAGCCATCTCCACCCTCTTGCCCCCCACACTCTGGAACTCTCTTCCTAAACTCCTTTGCCTCACTACATTTCTCCCAGCTGTCAAAATCTTCCTCCTTGTTTTACAGCACTTTCTGCTACCTCCACTAATCTGCCTTCCACTCCTGCTTCTCAAGTCTGATCCCAATCTGGAGCACCTTGGGACATTTTGTTACATTAAAGGTTCTATATGAATGCAGGTTGTTGCTGAACCAAACAGCCACTGTCTGTTTATTACACTCAAACATCTGATTAACAAAATGTGAAGCAGCAAAAAGTATCTGAGGAACAAATAACAAGCAGAAAACCAAGCAATCATATTCTTCAGTTTTTAATATTCAATAACCACTAACTACCACAAAACCAACAGTTAAATCATTTATAAATTCTTCACAGCATCATAAACATTAAAAGCTAGAGGTCTGGAAAAGTATCACTAAACATACTTAATAAAATCGGTTAATGTTACTTGAAAGAAGTTCCCCCAATTAGACTGCCCTTCAGTTTGGAGCCTGACCTCGAGTTGGAAATATTACCTGTGCCTTGTGGACAAATCGTGAGAGCTTGAGCTTTGCAATCTTTGAAAATACATTTGATGTCTTTTCTATTGCTTCAACATCAGTTATTTGTAACTTTGCTTCCTAGTTGCGATGGCTTACTCTGGGTAATGCACCAACATCATTCACAAAATTGATTCTTGGGATGGCGGGACTGTTGTATGAGAAGAGATTGGGTAAACTAGGCCTGAATTCAAAAGAATGAGGGGATCTCATTGAAGCATACAAAATTATTACAGGGCTTGATGGGATGGATGCTGGGAGAATGTTTGTTTCCCTTGGCTGGGGAGTCCAGAACCAGGGACAAACAGCCTCAAGATAAAGGGTAGGCCTTTTAAGACTGAGATGAGAAGAAATTTCTTCACACAGAGGGTGGTGAATCTTTGGAATTCTCTACCCCAGAGGGCTGTGGGGGCTGAGTCATTGGGTATATTCAAAACAGAAGTCGATAGATTTCTGACAAGGAAGGGCATCAAGGGATATGGCGATAGGGCCGCTGAATGGAGTTGAGGCAGAAGATCAGCCATGATCTCATTGAATGGCGGAGCAGGCTCGACAGGCCGAGTGGCCTACTCCTGTTTTATTTCTTATTAGCTGGGGAGCCCCGCGTTGCGAGGGGGGGAAAATTGTGAAAAATCAAGATGGCGGCCACTCACCTCGGTTCAGAAGGATAAGGCCCGCCCACACACGCACCGATTGGTCGACCGGTCAGGTCACCGAAGCGTTGGATTGGTCAATCGTCGAGTCACTCGACACTCAACTGTAGGAAGGAACCCGCCGTCCGATTGGTGGATCTCGACGTCACACGGTCGCTAATGAGCGGAACGCTGAACGTTTTTGGGATACCGCGGGCGGGATTTTTGTCCGGCCGAAACGTAAATACGCAAGCTTTCTTTTGAGGCGACGCGCGCGTCGGTACGCTCTAACTTTCAAACGTATAGAGAACGGACAGACAGACAGACATCGGGACAGACAGAAGAGCTCTTTTTTATATATATATATAGATGCTCTTGTACAATGCCTAGAGTAAGCCATCACAACTAGGAAGCAAATTAACAAATAACTGATGCCAAAGCAATTTTAAAAAAATACATTAGAAATGGATCTTTGCCAAATTGATGGGCTGAATAAAGAACTTAAATGTTAAGATCTTGCTTCCATTCAGTCTGTTGTTGCTTTAGCTACTGTGGTTCTTTATTGCTCAGTTTCATTTCTCTGCAGCTCATGTTTCCAACTGTATATTTCCTTCTCTTCCCCTCGTGCCCACCACCACCTCAAACAGAACTGCATCACACTGCTTTGTTTCTGTATAGCTACACACTGGAACTGCTGGGGAGAAGATATCCTAGAAATTTACAGCACAGAAGGCGGCCATTTGGCCCATCGTGTCTGTGCTGGCCAAAAATGAGCTTTCCAGCTCTTGGTCCGTAACCCTGCAGGTTACGGCACTTCAAGTGCATATCCAAGTACTTTTTAAATGCGATGAAGGTTTCTGCCTCCACCATGCTTTCAGGTGGTGAGTTCCAGACCACCCCTCCCCCCAACCGCCTTCTGGGTGAAAAAAAGTTTTCCTCAACTCTCCTCTAATTCTTCTACCAATTACTTTAAATCTCTGCCCACTGATTATTGACCTCTGCTAAGGGAAATAGGTCCTTCCTATCCACTCTATCTAGGCATCTCATAATTTTATACACACCAATTAAGTCTCCCTTCCACCTCCTCTGTTCCAAAGAAAACAACCCCAGCCTATTCAATCTTTCATCATAGCTAAAATTCTCCAGTCCTGGCAACATCCACATAAGTTTCCTCTGTACTCTCTAGTGCAGTCACATCTTTCCTGTAATGTGATGACCAGAACTGTACGCAGAACTCTAGCTGTGGCCCAGCTAGTGTTTTATACAGTTCTAGCATAGCCTCCCTGCTCTTATATTCTATACCTCGGCTAATGAAGGAAAGTATCCCATATGCCCCCTTAACCACCTTATCTACATTCAGGGATTCTCGATATCCTACTATTTATTGTGTATTCCCTTGCCTTGTTAGCCCTCCCCAAATGCATTAACTCACACTTCTCCAGATTGAATTCCATTTGCCACTTTGTTGCCCACCTGACCAGTACATTGATACCTTCCTGAAGTCTACAGCTTTCCTCCTTACTACAACAACTACACAGCCAATTTTCATATAATCTGCAAACTTCTTATTCATGCTCCCTACATTGAAGTCTAAATCATTTGAGATATATATACATATTAATTGTATATACCACAAAAAGCAAGGAACCTAGTACTGAGCCCTGCGGAACCCCACTGGAAACCGCCTTCCAGTCACAAATGCCCGTTGACCATTACCCTTGTTTCTGGCCACTGAGCCAAATTTGGATCCAACTTGCCACTTTCCCTTGAATCCCATGGGCTTTTACTTTTCTGACCAGTCTGCCCTGAGACCTTGTCAAAAGCCTTGCTAAAATCCATGTAGTCATCAAATGTGCTACCCTCATTGACCTTCCTCATTACCACCTCAAAATTCAGTCAAGTTAGTCAGACACAACCTTCCCTTAACAAGTCAATGCTGACTGTTCTTGATTGATCTGTGCCTTTCTAAATAATTAATACTGTCCCTCAGAATTTTTTCCAATATTTTGCTCACCACTGAAAATAGGCTGATTGGCCTGTAATTACTCGATCTATTCCTTTTCTCCCTTTTTAAACAATGGTACAACTGGGTATATCTGGGTTTTCTGGGCCTTGCACAGCTATCTTCAGTTCTAGTTGCAAAACGGCTTGGCCTTGGGACTGTATAGTTGTCTGACATTTTGACATTGCCTCCTGAACAATTTCACAGTTAAGGTAGTCAATGAATTGCTGTGATGGGGTCCATATGTATACTAACTGTAGTGATCTCAGTCTAGCTAATCAGTTGATGGCTGAAAGGTCGCCTTTATGCTTATGTTTGTGAAATGACATGTAATCAATGTTAGGAGATCATTAGATTTGTTAGCTATGGGTATCAAGGGATATGGACTATGATCCAATTGAATGGTGGAGCAGGTTTGAGGGGTTGAATGGCCTACTCCTGTTCCTATGTTCCTACCTCTATCTCTGTTTTTCACACAGCTATTCACCAGCCCAGTGCAGATGCCTACTGACCAAAAGGTCCCAAGTTTCCTCTTGGGTCTCTGCAGTGTTAGCTGATCTTAGTCCATGTAGCAGCAGGTCTGTTACACTTGGCATTGGGTTCCTTGTTCCATTTAAGGGGACAATCAGCCAGGGTTCCTGGACCTTCTTATCCCTCCCCATTCCCCTCAAATAAAAAAATTCAGATAACTATCCAATGACCCTTGCTGGAAAGTGAACCTAGGTGAGGACAGGATTGAAGCACGACGCAAGTTGTCAGCAGTCTGCCAATAATCACCATCGCAGCTCATTCATGGCTTTGGCTGAGGAACCAGATTGCAACCAGTACACATGGAACCATGCTCCAGCACAAGTGAGTTCAGGAGTGGGGACGGAGGAGAAGAGGAGAGAAATTTGAATGTAGTGGGAGGAACAAAACAGATCGCCAATTGGGTATTACAACATAGGGAGCAACAAAATGGTGTCAGCAGCTTCCAAGAACAGCTAGATACCATGCCACCTGTGCCATATCACTTCATGGACTGGTACTTGGAGATTTTGTTTATTGCTATACATAGGGCAGCTACCTGAAGCAACTTGCATGCTTTCACTAAGCATTATTACCTTAGTGCTGCTATGCTCCAAGTTGGTGTCAATATTTTAGCTTGTCTCAATCTCCCCTCCCAGGTTTTATATTTCTTTGATATAATGCTATGGTATGTGGAGGTTTGTTTAATAAGTGTGTTGTATGTACCTACCATAGAAGTAATTTTACAAGTCTGCAATGAAGCCTCATCTGCCTGCAGTGCAAATTGGCAATTAGGACCTGTACTGTCCACATTCCCCTGCCCCCCCTGCTTATATGATATCTCATTCTGTGAATGCATTTCACACACTACACAACTTGATCCAGACTTGGCTCTCAAAACTCTTTCTGGCTTGGTGCTTTTTGAAGCTGTATAAAATTCAATACCTACTTTCTCATCATTCCTACTTGAGCATGTTTGCTACCTATCCCAGTTAAGAATAAAAATGTAGCTTAGAATGAGGTTTTGCATACATTGCAGTGAATACCAAATTAACATGACTGACCATGGAAAAAAAGTACATTCCTTTCTTTTCTCTCTTCCTTTCCTCCCCCCCCCCCCCCCCCCCCAGCTCGCGCGCTCTCGCAAAATGTTTTTCTGCATAAAATGTGTCATCTAAACAGAAGTTATTTTATTTTAACACTAGGGATTTGTTTATTTTGCTGATTTTTCAGGTGTCGTCGAATACTTGGCCACTGGAGGAGTTGATACAAACCACAAGGATTTTAAAGAGCTAAGATATAGTGACTGTCTAATGAAATTCAGTAATATTGGAAAAAATGGAACTCCAAGTGCAAGGATCACTCATGGCTTTAAGCTGAAGAGTGCCTATGAGAATGGCCTGATGCCTTATACAAACTACACCTTTGACTTCAAAGTAAGTACATCAGCATTAGTTGCTGTTTAACAATTTAGTAAGGGAAATTGTTATTTATGATTTCAGATATCCATTAAAATTAATTTTACATTTGATTAAGTTGGATGTTCAGGGATCAATCTTATTTTTTAATTTCAGTATATTTTTCAATGTAATCCAAGCTGTCAAATTTTTAGTGATGTGTTATCTTTTGATACATTGATTTTATCAATGGGAATGGTAACAGTGGTAATGTCACTGGGCAGTAATCCAGAGGCCTGGGCTAATGATCCAGAGACGTGAGTTCAAATCCCACCACGGCAGCTGGGGAATTTAAATTCAGTTAATTAAATAACTCTGCAATAAAAAGCTAGTATCAGTAATGGTAACCATGAAGCTATTTTTTTTGTTGTAAAAACCCATCTGGTTCTCTAATGTCCTTTAGGAAAGGAAATCTGCCATCCTTACCTGGTCTGGCTTATATGTGACTCCACACCCACAGCAATGTGGTTGACTCTTAACTGCCCTCTGAAATGGTCTAGCAAGCCACTCAGTTGTAACAAACCGCTATGAAACACAATAATAAGAATGAAACTGGACGGACCACTCTGCATTGGCACTGGTTACAGACATGGCAACGGCACACCCAGCTCAGTCAACCCTGCAAAGTCTTCCTCACCAACATCTGGGGATTTGTGCCAAAATTGGGAGAGCTGTCCCACAGACTAGTCAAGCAACAGCCTGACATTGTCATACTCACAGAATCATACCTTTCAGCCAATGTCCCAAACTCCTCCATCGCCATCCCTGGGTCTGTCCTGTCCCCCCACATTCCTGGCATATCCCTCACTCTACCATTAAGTCAGTGGACCAATCCTGGTTCAATAAGGAGTGTAGAAGAGCATGCCAGGAGCAGCATCAGGCATACCTAAAAATGAGGTGCCAACCTGGGGAAGCTGCAACACAAAAGTGGAAGCAACATGCTATAGACAGGGCTAAGCAATCCCACAATCAATTGATTAAAGCTCTGCAGTATTGCCACATCCAGTCATGAATTGAGGTGGACTATTAAACAACTAACAGGGGGAGGAGGAGGCTCCATGAATATTCCCATCCTCCGAGATTAGGATGGGTTTGGATAGGCTAGACGGGGAAAGGCTGTTCCCATTAGTTGATGGTACAAGGACTAGGGGACACAGAATTAAGGTTTTGGGCAAGAGATACAGGGGGGATGTGAAGAGAAACTTTTTTACGCAGCGAGTGGAGATGGCCTGGAATTCGCTACTGACGGAAGTGGTGACACACAATGGCCCAGAAATTAGGTTCGGGGGCTTGCCGCGCGTGCAAGCCCCTGATGTGCACTTACCCGGTGTGCTGACAGCTGAAGCCTGGGCCTGCTTGGAATTCCTGTCACTGGCCCGGTTCAGCTGTCGGCGCGCTGTGCTTGCCTGATCCAGCGGCGTAGTTAGTTCGATGTGCCGGCTGGGATCAGGTGAGCACTGGGCAGCCAATCAGGGGAGGGAAAACTTCATGAGTTTTGAGAGTAAGAACTGTCAAACTCATGAAAACTACGGGCGCCCAAAACACTACTTAAACTTTAAATAAAATTTTAAAAAACATCCCACTAATTAAATTAACTATAAATAACTTTTTTTTAAACTATTTTAAACAATTAATCAAATTTTTGAAAAAAATAATTTTTTAAGAAATCGGGTCTAAAAATAACCTTACCTTACTGTAAAGTCCTTAAAAACAATAAAGCTGTGGAAAAAAATGTTATTTTAAATAATAGACCACTTACCTTAAAGAATCAAGTCCTTATGTCTCCTTTTTTCATTTCTAAAAAGTTGAGGCCCTTACACCGGGCAAACCTGTCAAAAAGAAGGAAGCTCAACGCGTGCGCGCAGAGTCCTGCGCGCACGCGTTGGACCTCTGAACCCCTTGGAGGAAATGCCGGTTTCCCGCGCATGCGCTGTGCATGCTGAAATCCGGCACTTCCAACGGGCCCACGCGCAGTACCCCGTCTGTACTCATGCGTTGGGACCGGAATTACTGGGCCAATGTTTTCAAGGGGAGACTGGATAGGCACTTGAGGGAAATAAACCTGCAGGGCTACGGGGATAAAGCGGGGGAATGGGACTGACTGGCTTGCTCCAGAGAGTTGGCACAGACTCGATGGGCCGAATGGCCTCCTTCTGTGCCATTATGATTCTATGACTCTAACTAACTGAAGGAGGATGATCCATGAATATCCCCATCCTCAATGATGGTGGAGCCCAGCACGTGAGTGCAAAAGACAAGGCTGAAGTGTTTGCAACCATATTCAGCCAGAAGTGCCGAGTGGATGATCCATATCGGCCTATTCCAGAGGTCCCCACCATCACAGAAGCCAGTCTTCAGCCAATTCGATTCACTCCACATGATATCCAGAAACGGCTGAGCACACTGGATACAGCAAATGCTATCGTGCTGAAGACTTGTGCTCCAGAACTATCCACGCCTCTAGCCAAGCTGTTCCAAGTACAGCTACAACACTGGCATCTATCTGACGATGTGGAAAACTGCCCAGGTATGTCCTGTCCACAAAAAGCAGGACAAATCCAATCTGGCCAATTACCGGCCCATCAATCTACTCTCAATCATCAGTAAAGTGATGGAAGGTGTCATCGACAGTGCTATCAAGTGGCACTTACCAATAACCTGCTCACTGATGCCCATTTTGGGTTCTGCCAAGACCACTCGGCTCCTGACCTCATTACAGCCCTGGTCCAAATATGGACAAAGGAGCTGAATTCCAGAGGTGAGGTGAGAGTGACTGCCCTTGACATCAAGGCAGCATTTGACCGAGTGTGGCATCAAGGAACCCTAGTAAAACTGAAATCTATGGGAATCGGAGAAAACTCTCCACTGGCTGGAGTCATACCTAGCACAAAGGAAGATGGTTGTGGTGATTGATGGTCAATCATCACAGCCCCAGGATATCGCTGCAGGAGTCCCTCGGGGCAGTGTCCTCGGCCCAAACATCTTCAGCTGCTTCATCAATGACCTTACCTCCAACATAAGGTCAGAAGTGGGGATGTTCGCTGATGACTGCAGTGTTCAGTGCCATTCACAACTCCTCCGATAATGAAGCTGTCCATGCCCGCATGCAACAAGACCTGGGCGACGTTCAGGCTTGGGCTGATAAGTGGCAGGTAACATTCGCGCCACAGAAGTGCCAGGCAATGACTATCTCCAACAAGTGAGAGTCTAACCACTGCCCCTTGACATTCAACGGCATTACCATCGCCTTGGTTAAAGAGATCCAGAAAAGGCATTTTCAACTGGTGCATCCACATTCATTGCTACCATCCTCCAAGCTGAGATTTGAGTATGGGAGGAGACTGCGTTGGATGTTTTATGACTAAGGGGGTAATAGTCTTGCAATGTTTTGGTTAGAAGGGCGGCTGACTAGAAATATTACTTAATCGTTTACTTGGGTTGCTTTGATCAGAGAATAATTCTCGGGATGGTCAGAGCGCATTTGGCCAGAGAAATACAGAAATTTTGGCCCTGGCATTTTTTGCTCAGCTGTACCTTGAAATATCTTGTTAAATGGTACAACCTGGTGCATGCAGTGTTGCTTCTGGTTTGGTAGAGTGGGTACTTCAGCTTATATGTGGTATCAGCAATCCCCCCCCCCAGTACAAAGCTGTAGTTTAATACTTGAATAATAAGAGTAACTGAAGTTGATCTTGACTGTTGAAAGTTAATTTTATTTTTCACTTGACTCCAGGGTATTATTGACTACATCTTCTACTCAAAGCCTCACATTAACATACTGGGTGTTCTTGGACCGTTGGATCCTAATTGGCTGATTGAAAACAGTATCAGTGGCTGCCCGCACCCACACATCCCATCTGACCATTTCTCACTTTTTGCACAACTGGAGCTTTTACTGCCCTTTGTGTCACCAGTAAATGGTATCTATCTGCCAGGCAGAAGGTAGTTGTGTGTGTACTATTTGGAGGAAAGCCTCTTAAACAATCTTGTAAAATTGTAAAATCAAAGTACTGAGGAGTGAAGTATGGCCAGTAGGATTGTTGTCTAAATTATGTTCTTAATCAATTTTAAATTTGTTTCTTGGATAACTTGTCTAAGTAATAAACAATAGTAGTCCGGTGCTATTTACAGATAATGAAATTCTGAGCCCTGTTTCCTACTTTGTATACTGTAGACAAATGCTGAAAATGGGTTTCTTTACAAAGCTTGTACTGTTTGCTTCTGCATTTTTGGTGTAAAATGAAGCAAAATCTCCAGTCTCGAAGTTATACAGTTGATTCCTATTAAATTGGGGGGGGGGGGAAATTCGCTGCAATGTTTTATTTATGTAGGAATGTTCACAGAACAGAAACTCACTTTGAAATGCAACTGTGCACTTTGAAATCCAACTAAGAGAATTGTACATGTTACATTTGCCACCTTTTTATCTGAACTTTTTGTAATATGGTAGAAAGTCTAATAAATAGCTCCATAGAGCATTGAGTGCAGTTGGCATGAAAATGGGAGAGAAAATTGTAATCTGACCAAGAATATTTAATTGCTTAAAGCCACACTCAAAGACATTACCTGCAAATGTTCATGGAAAAATATTATCGTTTCCATCCGCTCCCCTGAATTTAATTTAATTTTTTTTTAAACTCGTGGCAGGTGGCATCCTGGTCACGGCATCAATCTTTTTTTTTTCCATGTTTTAAATATGGGCATGGAAAGTTGCTTCTTTCCCTTCCCACTGCTTTTGTTAAACACCTCTGCCCAGTAGCGCCCCCCCCCCCCCCACCCCCCCAAGTGTGCTTTTTTTTTCAGTAGAAACTTGGGAGTGCTTCAAGCCAAAGTTAAACAAAAAGAATCTCATGTTTTCATAAAATCCTTGAAAACATCACTAAAACTGACAGCTCTGTGGGGTCTTACCCTAGAGTGTTTCATTACTGATTCATTCAAAGCAAATATACAGGTGTAAAAAGGACTGAGTTTGGTTTTTAAATTGCCTACTTGACAAAACAGTAAAATACTTAAAGTGGAATCAACTGTGTATTGTTGCACAAAAATTCTGTATAGCACTACCTTTTCAGGCCAGTAGTAGCCATTGCGGACCTTTCTTTCCATACTTCACTCCTACAATTTTGAGAAGTGTTTGTATAAATTTGAATTTGAATTTAGCCTTTAATGATTGTATATGAACCATAGAAGACCTGATTTAAGGCATTTTGTACTAAAAAGATTTAAAACAGATTTGGAAAAATGATTGTATTGTAAACTAAGGCTAAATTTTTATCTGTTTCATGCTTTAAAAAACCATTTGTAAAAAAAAGAAGTTGCAACAGGTTTCCTCTGCTAATATTTGCACTGTTCTGGGTTTGTAACTCGTGTACTACTTTTACAGTTGAGGACATTGTTGATTTAAATTCAAGTATTTCACTCCTCAGGATTTGGTATCAGCATTCGAACCTTACAATCTTTGAATTACCCAAGTTCCTCTGATTTAATTTTTTACATGACGTGCCTCATCAACTTTTTTATTTTTTGAGGGGTTTTTTGGAACCAGCACTGCCTGTGCACGCGGAGAAATCCTGAGCATCTTCTTTTGAGATTTTTTTAAAAATAAAAACTGTTAAGATTTGTGAGATTTTATGAAGACACTTTTGTATAAGCTCTGTGGCATTTTTTTCTTGTGGAGCAATGAACACCACATTGTTGATCAGGTTGGGTACAGTAGGGTACAGAGTATAACTTTCGCCCATTGTACCCTAGCACTGCTTCTGTCCCTTTGCACAGTGCTACTTTTCACCAAGGAAAGCTGCATCATGTGAGACCATACACCATCAATGTTGTGTGCTTTGATCTTGTAGAGAAGTAGCATTCCTTGGTAGGAATTTTAATGTTCTGAAGCAGTGTAAACTAGAACTGAGCTATATTTTGCATGCAGGTCTTCCAGACAAAGTTTCAAATCCATTATTTTTTAAATAGTCATGGTTTTGTGTTTTTCAGCTGGACCAGAGCTATATCTCTCCTCTCTGTTCATTGTGCCATTGGTAACATATTCTTAAAGCCAAGTGTGCAAGCTTTAGTAGGTTAGCTTTTGCTGTGCTTTTGTTTAAGGTGCTAGGGGGAAGAAGGGGAGCCTTTGGAATTAGCTTGTACTATATTATGCATTGAATGAGCCAGAGGTATAGTTTGATCTAGCTCTTTAGTTTCGACTGCAGGCAGAGAGACAAAAGAACACAACATGACACTAAAAAATTGGACCAGTCTTCATTCCGGTTTACAGTTAATGTGGAATGCAGCTACGTGGATTGTGATAAATTTTAACTGTTTTAATAAAAAGACAAAAGCACTTAAAGTTGGTGCAGACAAAACCAGGATGGAATGAGCAATTTGGGAAATCTTGCTAAGTTGAAAGATGTAATAAATGCCCATAATAGATTTATGATGAACCCTTGTCTGGGACCTGCAGTCGTCTGTTTGTACAATTAGCAAACATGTCCAATTTATAATCAGTAAACTAATTACTGGTAGTATTGTTTGTAGTAGATTTAATGAGTAGCTTTTTGTAAAGTGTGAATAAAAGGTGTTTACTCATGTTTTCCTTGCTTTACCATTTTATTAATGTACATCATGAAACCCCAAACTAAAGTAAATTAGACAAAGTGGCCAATCAGTATTGATCTCATTGTTTCAGCTTCATGGTCACTTCGAATGGATATATACAGTACACAATTCAAAGAGGCTGTTAATTCACAGACCAAATCCAAATGCTATTGTATACTTCATTTCTGTGACTGATTAAAGTGTGGTGTCTTATTTAAATGCTGTACTGAAATTAAATTTTATCTTTGGTAGGATATTTGTGGGAATTTTTATATGCAGTAATTGTTTTGCATAGTCCTACAAATGTAGAGATGTTTGGTTTTACAGAATGCAAAAAAAAACTCGGATATGGGTACATTTTATGTAAGATTAAGACACCCTTTTTACATCTATTCAGGAAAGTAGCAAACTAGTTTACTTTGTGTACAGTCGCATTCACTCCCATGTACAAATTTAAGTGTATTCCAGTGAGTCCTTGATGGTAACTTGTAGGCTACATGAATCTGAACCTTCTCCACATTTTCTTTTAGTGATGATCACTACTCAGGATAGAAGGACATCTTTAGTTCTGTGCTAAACCTCTTTCTACAAATTTCACTATATAATGCACTGCAGCAACTCTTGTTTACCATTCTTCATGGGTGCACTGATCAAACCAGCAATTACATCTGCACTAAGTAATTAAAAAAGAAAATTACAGCTACCTAGGCAGCTCAAGTCAAATTTGGGATGAAGTGGTAAACGAGGGCTTTTTAAATGTTGTGAACTTTTTGGCTTGAATAGCAGTTGATAGCACGATGTTTTCCATAAACAGGGTCTGCTTGTTCCCGTGCACAGGTGTATTTTTCCTACTCACAGCTTGGACAATAAATTGTATATCGATTTCAAACTTTGTTTGCTGTATTTATTCACATTAGAGATATAGTAGCACGAGCCCTTTCTAAATTAAGTATACACCCACGGCTTTCATTTGTATAAAACCTGGTACAAACATCCCAAGCCCTTTCAGATGGGCATTGGGAATGAAGGTTCAAGCAGGAAGAGAGATTAGCAGCTGTGATGGAAAGCTTGGATGAAGAGATGGATTGGGAAAGCTTGGATGAAGAAATGGATTAGTTTTTAACGGTAGAACCAAGTGAAGGCACAAAAACAGGCATGGAGAGATTGCCAAAGAACAGCCCCAATATGACTTGAAACATGTATCCCCATTGGTGGGTTAAAGGGGTGTGATTAGAAGGCCAAAATTGGAGGAACATCATTCAGGAGGGACTATAGGGCCACGGGAGCTTGCTGAGGAACCGTGGGGGTTTATAGACAAAGACAAGGATTTTATATTTAATGTATTGGGGGAGCAGTGAGACTTATTGTGGGGCAGTACACAAGCAGCAGAGTTTTGACCAAGTTGAAGTTTATGAAGGGAGGAGAATGGGGAACCAGAGCGCAAGTGACACAGGCTTCATAGAAGTGCTTCAGCAGCAAAGGGGCTGCAGTAGGAGCAGAGGCAGGCAACATTGTAATGATGGAAATAAGCATTCTTGGTGATGGATAGGATGAAGGGTTTAAAGCCCTGCACAAGATTAAATATTACACCAACATTATGAATGGCATGGTATGAACGATAGGGTTCCCCTTGTCCTCACCTTTCACCCCACCAGCCTCCACATTCAACGGATCATCCTCTGCCATTTCCGCTCCCTCCAAAGTGATCCCACCACCAAACGCATCTTCCCCTCCCCCTTTCAGCATTCCGTAGGGACCGCTCCTCTATCGCCCCCAGCACCCCTTCGCCTGGCAACTTCCCGTGCAAGTGCAGGAGATGTAACACCTGCCCCTGTACCTCGCCCCTTCCCAGGGCCCCAAACACTCCTTCCAGGTGAAACAGCGATTTACTTGTACTTCTTGCAATCTAGTATACTGTATTTGCTGCTCACAATGCGGTCTCCTCTACATTGGGGAGACCAAACGCAGATTGGGTGACCGCTTTGCGGAACACCGCCGTTCAGTCCGTAAGGGTGACCCAGAGCTTCCGGTTGCCTGTCATTTTAATTCACCGCTCCATTTCCACTTGGACCTCACCATCCTTGGCCTCTTGCATTGTTCCACGGAAGCTCAACGTAAACTTGAGGAACAGCACCTCATCTTCCGATTAGGCACTTTGCAGCGTTCCGGACTCGATATCGAGTTCAACAATTTCAGATCATAACCTTGGCCCCTATTACATTTTTACTTATACTTTTTATCCACCCCTTTGTTTCGGTTTCCCCCCCCTTTTTTTTTCCTCTCTCCTACATGGCAGCTGTCTCTCTGCCAGACCATTTCACACCTACTCTGAGCCGTCTTTTGTCTCCACTAGTCCCCTATCACCATCTCGTCTCGTTTTGAATACCTTTTAATGTCTCCACTTCTTTTGTTCCCTCCCAGTCCTGCCTTTCAATCTATTTCATTTCCCTTCCAGTTTTGAAAAAGGGTTAGCCCCGAAACGTCGACTAATTTCTCTCCACAGATGTTGCCTGGCCTGCTGAGTTTTTCCAGCATTTTGTGTTATTTCGGATTTCCAGCATCTGCAGTATTTTGCTATCGTTATGAATGGCATGGTTTAGTCTGGGAGAATTGGTGGCATGGGAGCAGGATTTGTAGTGGGGAGCCAAAAAGGATATTTTGTTTGCCCAATGTGGCTCCTCTAGGATTTAATGCCAAACAGTGACAACAGAGGCAGTTCAGGGGAAGAGAGGTAGAGTTGAATGTCATCAGCATACCTGTGGTAACTAACCCTTTGCCTGAGAATGATGCCAATGGGTAACATATACATTTAAAAAGGGAGCTGAGGGTAGATCCTTGGTTCAGGGGGCAACTACAGAGATGACCATGCAAAGAGAAGAGAAGATGCACTTTGCTGCATTTGGATATATGTAGGTGTAAGATCATGCAAGGGCTGTCCCCTGAAGCTGCATGACAGGAGAATGGTATGATCTCCATTGTCAAATGCAGCAGATAGAGAGGGCAGAAGCTGGATTGGAGGAGTTCAAACAGTTTGAGATAGACAAAGCTGGGAGGTAACCGGTTTGAGGACCTTGAGAGGAAAAATAGTGGAGATGGGCCATGATTAGAGAACAGTTGGATTGAGAGTTTTTTTTAAGCGGGGTCAGAGCAGATTTGAAGGAGAAGGCTGGCACTTGAAAAGAAACCATAGACGTGTCTACTAACGTAGGAAAGGTAGCATAGGGAGATTGAGAGTAAGTGGTAGCTTGGAGAAGGAAGATGGGGAGAAATTTCTGACGGCAGGGTTGCAGATTTGAGCGGGCAGTACACAGTTTAGAAGCGCAGAGTCGGGAAGAAGTGCAGACAGCTGCACAATTGGTCTCTTTGATGTAAAAAAAAATGCACAAGTTCCCCAGTTTGTGTTTGATGTGACAGTGCAGGAAGGTCTGCAACTACTTGGTGATGCATCAACATCATCAATGGTTTTGCTAAAGGCAGTGTTATACCTCCTTAATCGGATTCACATCGGAAATCATATTGGAATGCCACTAGTTAGAATGTGCAACTTGCTTCCACATGGAGTAGTTGAGGCGAGTAGCATAGACGCATTTAAGGAGAAGCTAGATAAGTATATGAGGGAGAAGGGAATGGAAGGATGTGCTGATGGCGTTAGATGAAGAAGGGTAGGCGGAGGCTTGTATAGAGCATAAACATCAACATATCAGTTGGGCCGAATGGCCTGTTTCTATAGTAAATTATATGTAGTTACTGGTAGGTGTTATAGGCAAGCGCGAATAGTTTTAATGGAACGCATGACGGACAAACTGCTTTTAATATATAGTTGATTCCCATGGCATTGCCTATGGGGAGCCAAGATCAAGTGTAGGCTTTTGATGTTAATGGCCTTTTTATACTATTGCTCCAGGGTTTCCACTGATGATCTGCTATGGCAGAAGAACCCTGCAGAAATTCTAGGCCTCTTCACATTTATAATGGAAATTACATGTAATAACACTATATATATAATATGTATGTATGTATGTACCCACCCTAGGACCCCAGCTATTCACAATATATATTAATGATCTAGATGAGGGAACTAGATGCAATACCTCCAAGTTTGCAGACGACACAAAGCTGGGTGGGCGTGTGTGCTGTGAGGAGGATGCTGAGAAACTCCAGTATGATTTGGACAGGTTGGGTGATTGGGCAGAAGCATAGCAGATGCAATATAACGTGGATAAATGCGAGGTTATCCACTTTGGTGTCAAAAACAGGAAGGCAGATTATTATCTGAATGGCAATAGATTGGGAGAAGGGAAAGTGCAACGAGACCTGGGTGTCCTTGTGCACCAGTCGCTGAAGGTAAGCATGCAGGTGCAGCAGGTGGTTAAGAAGGCAAATGGTATGTTGGGAATATAGGAACAGAAGATCGGAGCAGGAGTAGGCCATTCAGCCCCTCGAGCCTGCTCCGCCATTCAATGCGATCATGGCTGATCATCCAAATTCAGTACCCTGTCCCTACTTTCTCCCCATATCCCTTTAGCCTTAACAAATATATCCAACTCCTTGAATATATTTAATGAATTGGCCTCTACTGCCTTCTGTGCAGGTAGAGAATTCCACAGGTTCACCACTCTCTGGGTGAAGAAATTCCTCCTTATTTCTGTCCTAAATGGCTTACCCCTTATCCTTAGACTGTGACCCCTGGTTCTGGACTCCCTGACCATCTGGAACATCCTGCATCTAATCTGTCCAGTCCTGTCAGAATTTTAGAAGTTTCAATGAGATCCCCTCTCATTCTTCTAAACTCCAGCGAGTATAAGCCCAATTGACCCAATCTCTCCTCATACGTCATTCCTGCCATCCCAGCTATCGGCCTGGTGAATCTTTGCTGAACTCCCTCCATGGCAAGAACATCCATCCTCAGATAAGGCGACCAAAACTGCACACAATACTCAAGATACGAAGGCCCTGTACTACTGCAGCAAGACATCCTTGTTCCTGTACTCAAACCCTCTCGCTACGAAGGCCAACATACCATTTGCCGCCTTAACCGCCTGCTGCACCTGCATGCTTACCTTCAGCGACTGGTGCACAAGGACACACAGGTCTCGTTGCACTTCCCCCTTCTCCCAATCTATTGCCATTCAGATAATCTGCCTTCCTGTTTTTGCCCCTAAAGTGGCATTTATCCATGTTATATTGCATCTGCCATGCTTCTGCCCAATCACCCAACCTGTCCAAATCATACTGGAGTTTCTCGGCATCCTCCTCACAGCACACACGCCCACCCAGCTTTGTGTCATCTGCAAACTTGGAGATATTACATCTAGTTCCCTTGTCTAGATCATTAATATATATTGTGACTAGCTGGGGTCCAAGGACCGATCCCTGCAGTACCCCACTAGTCACTGCCTGCCACTCAGAAAAAGACCCGTTTGTTCCAACTCTTTGCTTTCTGTCTGCCAACCAGTTCTCTATCCAAGTCAATACCTTGCCCCCAATCCCATGTGCCTTAACTTTACATGCTAATCTCTTATGCGGGACCTTATCGAAAGCCTTTTGAAAGTCCAAATACACCACATCCACTGGTTCTCCCTTATCTATTTTACCAGTTACATCCTCAAAAAATTCCAGTAGATTAGTCAAGCACGATTTACCTTTTGTAAATCCATGTTGACTTTGTCTGATCCTGTCACTGTTTTCCAAGTGTTCTGCTATTACATCTTTTATAATGGATGCTAGCATTTCCCCCACTACCGATGTCATGCTTACCGGTCTGTAATTCCCCGTTTTCTCTTTCCCACCTTTTTTGAATAGTGGGGTAACATTAGCTACCCTCCAATCCATGGCTACTGTTCCAGATTCCATCGAATGTTGGAAGATGATCAGCAATGCATCTACTATTTCTAGGACCACTTCTTTAAGTACCCTAGGATGTAGATTATCAGGCCCTGGGGATTTATTGGCCTTCAATCCCGTCAATTTCCCTAACACCATTTCCCTACAAATACTGATTTCTTTGAGTTCCTCCCTTTCATCAGGCCCTATGTTCCCTGACATCTCTGGGAGGTTATTTGTGTCCTCCTTTGTGAAGACAGAACCAAAATATGTATTTAATTGGTCAGCCATTTCTTTGTTCCCCATTATGGCCTTCGTAGCGAGATGGTTCAAGTACAGGAACAAGGATGTCTTGCTGCAGTTGTACAGGGCCTTGGTGAGACCACACCTTGAGTATTGTGTGCAGTTTTGGTCGCCTTATCTGAGGAAGGATGTTCTTGCAATGGAGGGAGTGCAGCGAAGATTCACCAGGCTGATACCTGGGATGGCAGGAATGACGTATAAGGAGAGATTGGGTCGATTGGGCTTACACTCACTGGAGTTTAGAAGAATGAGAGGGGATCTCATTGAAACTTATAGAATTCTAACAGGACTAGACAGACTAGATGCAGGAAAGATGTTTCCGATGGCCGGGGAGTCCAGAACCAGGGGTCACAGTCTAAGGATAAGGGGTAAGCCATTTAGGACAGAGATGGGGAGGAATTTCTTCACCCAGAGAGTGGTGAACCTGTGGAATTCTCTACCACAGAAGGCAGTAGAGGCCAATTCATTAAATATATTCAAGACAGAGTTAGATATGTTTCTTAAGGCTAAAGGGATCAAGGGATATGGGGAGAAAGCAGGGACAGGATACTGAATTTGGATGATCAGCCATGATCTCATTGAATGGCGGAGCAGGCTCGAGGGGCCGAATGGCCTACTCCTGCTCCTATCTTCTATGTCTCTATCTTATGTATATATATATGTGTGTGTGTGTATATATATGTGTGTGTATATATATGTGTGTGTGTGTATATGTATGTATCTATATATGTGTATATGTATATATGTGTATGTGTGTATATGTATATATGTGTATGTGTGTATATGTATGTATGTGTATATGTATATATGCATGTGTGTATATATATGTATATATATGTGTATATATATGGGTGTGTGTGTGTAGATGTATATACATGGGTGTGTGTGTAGATGTATATACATGGGTGTGGGTGTAGGTATGGGTGTAGATGTAGATATGTGTGTGTAGGTGTAGATATGTGTGTGTGTATATCGGGGTTGCTTCAGTCTCCCACTGTGGAAGACCAGGAGAGCCCCCAAGGAATTTCATGGCTCAAGTATTTAACAGTACTGGGGAGAGAAAGAGATGGGGTTTAGCTGCACTTGGGGGCATCACTGGGCTTTGGTAGCACTGGGTGTGTTCCCCATTATACCAGCACAAAATTGTTCCCTAAGATGTCTGTACATCACTTTTTTTCAATCACTTGTGCTGGCACTTGCTGTAATAGACACAATTAACATGTCCTGGCCAATATTTATCTCTCAATCAATATCACTTAAAAAAAACAGGTTATCTGGTGATTATCACATTGCTGTTTGTGGGAGCTTGCTGTGTGCAAATTGGCTGCCACATTTCCTACATTACAACAGTGACTACACTTCAAAAGTACTTAATTGGCTGTAAAGCGCTTTGGGATGTACTGAGGTCGTGAAAGATGCTATATAAATGCAAGTCTTTCTTTCCACTCTTGCACACAGCAGACCAACAATCCAAATGTCCCAGCTAACATCCACGGATGGAACTTTTTTATGACAGTTCTGCTGAAGTATTTTACTCCCGCCCAAACGTGCTAAAATTTATTCCGAGCAGTTGCAAACATCAGTAGCATATTGCTTCTCTTTGTACTGTAAATGCAAATTCTGACATATCTCCATAACCTCCCAACGAAGTAGGGACAAGCCCTTAGCATTTTCCAACAGAAGCTGCTTCTTTACTGAAAACGTGTGGCATTTTACCATTCTGCCGATACTTTTGATCCAAATATTCAAACATAAGACTAAATTGTTCTCAAGCAGAGTAGCCCATGACATATTCTGTTCCTCTGTTTAACGTGACGGCCGCATGATAAATAATACTGGTTCCTTCAAAAGTGTATTCCTAAATTTTTTAATTGAATCTTCAAAAAACCTATTTTTTTTAAGTCTGTATTTTCTTGGTTTTAAGATCTTATTCATATTCCAGTGCTTAACATTTTACTCATCTAGCATAGCATCAGCTATCCTCTTTTATGGTTTTATGACACCTAGTATTGCAACTACTCTCATTATTACATTTGTCGTGTAAAATACTTGTAGTATGCAAAGGATGTAAATATTCTTGTGTGGGTCAAATTTCTCCAGAGGTCAGAGTAAACAACCTAGCCCATCCACAACGCAAGCTCTCAACCTAACAAAACAATTGAACAAAATCCCAAAAGCACTAACTAAACATAATGGTCCAGAATTTGCGGTCAGCGGCGAAGCAAAGGCGTTCGCTGCTGACCCCGAAGTAAGCTTCACATAAAGATCTCGCGATCTCTGAGGTGAGAATTTCAGGTTTTCCGACGTAATTGAAATTACACAAGTTAATGGGGATTCCCAGCGAAGGGCTGCTGTGACGTCAATAAGCTGTCTAAGCAGCCAATCAAAACGCAGAATTCTCACAGACAGTGAGCCAGGAAGTGGGTAAGCTCCTATGATTCTAACTTTTTAAAAATGTTGGAAAGAGCAAAGCAAAGATTTGGGCTCTCACATGGGGAAAAAGGCAAACCTGAAATAAAGATGAACAAACTTTTTAAAATTAAAAATGTTTTTAAATGTTTCTTAATTTTAATTTTTATTAAAATGGATAAATTTGACACTCCACAAAATAAAAATGAGTTTTTCAGGGCCATAATTTTGTTAAGCAGTCAATACACTGTTAAAACCCCAGTTACGCCTAATCCAAAAGGGTCTAACCTTTAGTGGGGAATTTAACAGTGGTCTTACCATGGTTGGGGGTGGGGAGGTGGAGTGTTGGGGGTGAGGGGGTCGAGGGTGGAGTGGGGGGTGTGGGATGGGGAGGTGGGTAGGCGGTGAGGAGCACAGCACAGCCTGTGGAGGAGCAGTGAATGGCGAACTTCAGGATTTCTGCATTAGGCTGCGCATGCACTAAATGCTGCAGTTGTGGTCAGTTTCAAAGGCGAAATGATGGCAAACACTTCCAGTTCACCATCATCGGGACCACAAATTCCAGCCCAATATAAATGTCCACCCCACTTAAAAATCAGTGCTTACATGTACAGTCACACAGCTCTCAAAAGATCACATGGTACATCGTATTACATAGTAGTTACAGCATAGAAACAGGCCATTCTGCTCAACAGATCCTTGTCGGTGTTTATGCTCCACCAAGCCTCCTGCCACCCTTCTTCATCTAACCCCATCAACATATCTTTCTATTCCTTTCTTCCCTCATGTGTTTATCTAGATTCCTCTTAAATGTATCTATACTAGTTGCCTCAACTACTTGTGATAGCGAGTTCCACATTCTAACCGCTCTCTGGGTAAAGAAGTTGCTCCTGAATTCCCTGTTGGATTTATTAGTGACTATCTTCTATTCATGGCCCCTAGTCCTGGTCTCCCCCGCAAGTGGAAACATCTTCTCTACATCTATCCTATCAAACACTTTCATAATCTTGAAGACCTCTATCAGGTCACCCCTCAGTCTTCTCTTTTCTAGAGAAAAGAGCCCCAAATCCTTTTTGCACTTTTTCCAGTGCTTCTGCATCCTTTTTATAATATGGAGACCAGAACTGTTCACAATGCTCCTAAGCGTAGTCTAACCAAGGTTCTAAACAAGTTTAACATAACTTCTCGGCTTTTCAATTATATTCCTCTAGAAATGAACCCCAGTGCTTTGTTTGCCTTTTTATGGCCTTATTAACCAGTGTTGCTACTTTTAGTGATTTGTGTATCTGAACCCCTAGATTTTCCAAGGAGTAGATGGCCTCCTTATTCTTTCTATCAAAAGGTACCACCTCACACTTAAGTATATTGAAGTTCATTTGTCAATTACACGACCATTCTGCAAGTTTATTAATGTCTTCCTGTATTTTGTTGCAGTCCTCCTCTGTTTTAACTATACCCCCCAATTTGGTGTCATCTGCAAATTTTGAAATTGTATTTCCGATTCCCGAGTCCAAATCGTTTATGTAATTGGTGAACAACAGTGGTCCCAGCACTGATCCTTGTGAAACACCACTTCCCACTGGGATGTAGATAGGTCCCATGCTGGTTAGCCTTTCACAGCTCCAAATCTGTTGCTTCTGATCGGGAAATATCATAACTGAGCTTTTACCACAAATGGGAGAGTACTAGTTTATAAATTTAATGTGTCCAATTTACTGTTCTATAGCTGTTGTGTTTTGAGTTTTGCTTCAATGAAGTTTGTCCCAGTTCCCGGGTGTTACCTGAAGGGGGTGCTGGGGGGTTCGGTTTTACTTTGTCTTTCACTTTCAGTTTCGGGTTCTGCCATGCAGACAATGTGCTGTAATGTCCACCCACTTACTCAGTAAATAGTAAAAGGTTCATTCTGTCTCCTCTATTCATTACTGTTCGGTCAAGATGCAATACTGGCAATGAGGCGGCTGTTGAACTCTCTAGAAGGATGGAGATAGACATGCAAACCTACAGCCGTGATATTGGAAATTGCGATGAGCGGGCCACTCAGCTAGCAACATCAACGGCATTTTGATAGTTGGCTAGCTGTGACGTAGACGGTGGACAGAGTATTGTGCAGGCCAGGCAACTACCGTGAGTGTAGCTACCGTAACTCTGGCCGGAGGAGAAAAAGAATTTTTTTTTAAAAGAAAAAAGTCCATGGATCGTAAAGGGACAGTGCACATTAAAACTATGATGACCTTGGGACGTATTGAAGAGTTCTCTGGGGATAAGGACAGTTCATGGGAGGAATACGCAGAAAGACTGGGGTGTTTCTTTGAGGCCAATAATATTGACAAAGAAGAGAAGAAGCGCTCAGTGTTGCTAAGTGTATGCGGAGCTGCTACTTCGTCCTGCGTTCATTGGTGGCTCCTCGTAAACCTAGTGAGGTGGATTATGCTGATTTCATTGAGACGCTGCAGAAACATTTTAACCCAAAACCCTCAGAGATTGTGCAGCGTTTCCATTTTCACAATTGTAAACAACAGCCTGGACAATCTATTTCAAGTTACATTGCTGAGTTGAGGAAACGCTCATTACATTGTAATTTTGGTGACCATTTAGACAATATGCTCCGTGATCGGATTGTGTGTGGAGTGCTGGACTCGGCATTGCAGAGACAGCTGTTAGCGGAGAAGGCCCTGACGTTCCGACTGGCCGAGGAGACGGCTTTAGCAGCAGAGGCTGCATCGATGAACACACGTATGCTCCGTACAGAGGCAGCACCATCTCAGGCCACCGAGGAGGTGCACAAGACCACACACGCAGCTGCTGCTGTGAGAGACATGGAGGCAACTAAAGAGACAGGAAGAAAATGTTTCCGCTGCGGGGCTCTCCATGGTTCCACTACATGCAAATTTGTGTCAGCGGTATGTCATTTCTGTAAGAAAAGAGGACACATAGCTCGTGTCTGCATGAAGAAAGCTCAGGCTGCTGCAGCAGAGCCAACACAAGCATCGCAGACACACACCCTGACACTGGAGGACAACGATGAGTACACAATGTATGCCACGGAAGCTGAGCAGCTACCCCACAGACGGTGGGGATACATGGCAAATGTGATCATGAATGGGACACCACTCTGCATGGAGGTGGATTCAGGCTCAGCGTGTTCGTTGATAAGTGAAGAGACTTACAATAGGCTGTGGCCAAGTGAACCCCCGGCGATGGCTCAGGTCAGTGGCGTGCTACGGCAGTGGTCCCAAGCTCAACTCCAGGTGCTGGGTATGATTCATGTGGAAGTTAAGTATCAGGCAGTCAAGGACACACTTCCACTTTATGTGGTGGTGGGGCAGGGCACAAGCCTGCTGGGCAGAGATTGGTTTGAGCCCCTCGGTATTGAAGTGACAGGAGTACACACGGTACAGTGACAGCCCATAATGCCTATGTTGGAGAACTATGAAGAGGTTTTTGGTGAGTTCGGGGCCTGTCGGGGACCGCCAGTCTCAATCGAAGTGGACCCAGGGGTAACGCCTAAGTTCTTCAAGGCGCGACCAGTTCCTTTTGCGTTGCGCAAGAAGGTGGATGAGGCCCTGGATAAGCTGGTGAACCAAGGGGTTCTCTTGCCAGTGAAGAACTCCCGTTGGGCCACCCCTATCGTGCCCATTGCAAAGAAGGATGGGGGCCTGCGAATCTGTGGAGATTACAGATGTACGGTTAATACTGCTGTGTTACCAGATGTGTATCCCTTACCAACAGTTACAGAGCTGTTTTCAACACTGGCTGGAGGCACTCTGTTCACCAAGCTGGATCTCAAGCAAGCAAACCAGCAACTGGTCCTGGATGAAGAGTCAGCAGAGCTGTTGACAATCAACACCCACAGAGGACTTTTCTGAGCCACAAGGCTGCAGTTTGGGGTGTCTACGGCTGTGGCAATCTTTCAGAGGTTCATGGACACCCTGTTGGCTGGTGTTCCGGGAGTTCAGCCTTACTTGGATGACATACTGATTACAGGCAAGCCACAGGAAGCCCATGATGAGCGGCTGCAGGAAGTACTACGCCGGCTGGCTGAGGTAGGACTACGCCTTCAGAAGGAGAAATGTGTGTTCGCTGCCAATGGGGTGGAGTTCTTGGGATTCCGAGTGGACAAAGACGGTGTGCATCCGACTGCGGAGAAGGTGGAGGCTATCAGGAGCGCTCCCACCCCCAAGAACAAGACCGAACTGCAGGCATTCCTCGGACTGTTAAACTTCTACAGTTGTTTTCTCAAGGGCAAAGCCACAATCTTAGAGCCACTGCACAGGCTGTTAGACCAAGCAACAGTGTGGAACTGGACCTCAGCTCATGAAACAGCCTACAGACAGGCAAAGGAACTGCTACAAGCAGATAAGGTTCTGGCACACTATGATGAAAACAAGCCATTGGTGTTGGTGTGTGATGCCTCACCATATGGGCTGGGAGCTCTGTTGGGTCACATAGAGCCAGATGGCCGGGAAGCGCCTATCAGTTTTGCCTCAAGAACACTCTCAACAACAGAACGTAATTACGCCCAGATTGACAAGGAGGCCCTAGCCATCATATTTGGGGTAAAGAAGTTCAGCCAGTACCTGTTAGGGAGACAGTTCGTCATCTACACAGACCACAAGCCACTCTTGGGGCTCCTGCATCACTCCAAGCCCATGCCCCAGATCATATCACCGCGTATGCTTCGGTGGAGTCTGATGTTGGGGGCCTACAGTTATGAACTTTGCTACAGGCCTGGGAAGATGCTGGCTAATGCTGATGCTCTGAGTCGCTTGCCTTTGAACCAGCCGATGGCTGAGACGCCACCACCCCTGGAGGTGCTGCTACTGGAGGAGGTTCCGGAGGCCCCACTCCATGCCCAGCGGATTGGCAGCCTCACACAGAAAGATCCAGTCTTATCACGGGTGCTACGCTGGCTGCTGCATGGCTGGCCCTCCGAGGTCCAGGAGGAGCATTTCAAGCCCTTCGTTCAGAGGCGCCATGAAATGTCTGCACACAAGAACTGCGTGCTCTGGGGAAGCCGTGTGGTGGTTCCTGCTGCCGCAAGAGAGGAGGTGCTGAAAATGCTGCATGACTCACACCCTGGGATTGTGCACATGAAGGCGTTGGCGAGAAGCTACGTCTGGTGGCCGGGGTTGGACCGAGACGTGGAGGAGGTGGTAAAGAGCTGTGAGACATGTCAGCTGACTCGCCATAGCCCATCCAAGGCTCCCCTTCACCCCTGGGAGTGGACCACTCGTAAATGGTCAAGACTCCACATTGACTTTGCAGGGCCATTTCAGGGGAAGGTCTTTTTGATAGTGGTGGATTCTCATTCAAAATGGCTGGAGGTGGCTATCATGAGCTCCATGACATCCAGTGCAGTGATCAACGTGTTGCGTTTGCTGTTTGCCACACATGGGGTCCCCGACGCGCTGGTTTCGGACAATGGAGCAGCCTTCACGTCAGCGGAGTTCAAGGCTTTTGCAGGCAGAAACTGGATCCGCCACGTGACCACAGCGCCCTATCACCCCTCCTCTAATGGGCAGGCAGAGAGGATGGTGCAAACCACAAAAGAGGCACTGGTGAGGATATCGGCGGGGGACTGGCAAACCAGATTGGCCAGGTTCCTGTTATCACAGCATACCACACCAAACTCAGCAACGGGGAAGAGTCCTGCTGAGATGTTGATGGGTCGCCGGCTGGCGACTGCACTGGACCGGCTACACCCGGACTACAGGGATGAGATGCACACAAAGTAAGAGGAGCTGGCTAAGAAGCATCAGGGCACCGCCAGGCAGTTCGAGCCATCAGAGCCTGTGTTTGCCCGTTGCTATGCAGGAGGAGACAAATGGATGCCTGCCGTGGTGGAGCAGGCCACGGGTCCCCTGTCGTACAGCGTCCGTACACCTGATGGCCAGCTACACAGATGCCACGTAGACCAGCTACGGGGTCATAGTCCGGTGAGAGTAACAGAGACATCACAGGCTAGGCCATTGTCTCCACCACCTCTGCCAGGCAGTGACGGCCTGCTTCCTGCAACAACGACGGAAGCCACATCGACAGAAGGTGTCACGGAGTCATCAGCCACGGAGGAAGGTTTTCCTGCGGCTAGCAGTGGCACCCCGACTATGCCTGTCCAGCGGCGCTCAAGTCAGGTTAGATTCCGTCCCAGACGCCTGGAGGACTAAGGGGTTTTATCTGCGGGAAAGGAGTGTTGTGTTTTGAGTTTTGCTTCAATGAAGTTTGTCCCAGTTCCCGGGTGTTACCTGAAGGGGGTGCTGGGGGGCTCGGTTTTACTTTGTCTTTCACTTTCAGTTTCGGGTTCTGCCATGCAGACAATGTGCTGTAATGTCTACCCACTTACTCAGTAAATAGTAAAAGGTTCATTCCGTCTCCTCTATTCATTACTGTTCGGTCAAGATGCAATAATAACAATGTTGACAACAGAAATTACTGATTAGCCTCAGGTGTGGCAATGACAGTGCCGCTTTAGCCACATGCACTAATTTTAGTAGAAAACACCTTACACAATACATGCATTCACACAATACATGTATATTTACTAAACAAACATTTACTATCATTCAGTGCCAAACTTTGCAGCCTTTATCTTTTACCTAAATTTGGAATTCCATCATGACTTTATTAGACAAAGCACATCTTAGTGCAGCTTCCTGTTTTCTCTCCAGCAGTTGTGAGCGGCACTGTGACTTGATCAGTGATTGCTGAGAACGTTGACTTGCACAACGAGATGAGCCAGACCCGCCACTGCTCTCCATCCAGAACGTGGTTGGATGCTGCTTGCTTTTGCCATGACTTGTCCAGTTGGAGTTGCTCCAACTATTAGTTGGAACTAATAAGCAGTAACCAAGAAAATAAACCACACAGAACAATCAAAACACTCACTGCTCTGCTTTTCATCTTACCATTTTACCAACAAACCCACAAAAAGGTTAAAGTATGTATACACCATGCAAAAATTAGCATTGAGACCACATGCCCAATAATGGTGTCTATTGTTAATTTTTTATTTACTAATCAAAAATGCAATTAGTCACATTTGGATTCCTAGCTACATCTGGCTAGTAGCTAATGTAAAGGACAAACCTGTTCTATAAAATTTTCACAATGGTCTGTTCATACCGATATAATATCCTAATGGCTGTAATTTCCTCGGAGTTGCTCCCACTCTGCTACCATAACTTCACCGGAAGTGCCGTGGAAGCTCTGTTTATGCTTGTAAACGTGGTTTCCGATGCACTTCCATGGAAGTTATGAGAGTGGATTGGGAGCAGCTCCAAGGAAGTTTACGGCAAATTATTTTGTTAGATATGTGGACTGATTTCAGCTATAATCTGCCTTTGAGTCCGAAGGTTTAGGGTTCAAGCCCCACTCCAGGATTTAAGCACATAATCTAGGCTGACACTTCAGTGCAGTATTGAGGGAGTGCTGCATTGTCAGAGGTGCCATCATTTTTGATGAGCACCTGTTTGTTATTTGAAAAAGAGTAGAGAGTTCTCCGGGTGTCTTGGCCAACATTCTTCCCTCAACCAACACTGCCAAATAGCATATTACCTGTTCATTTATTTTATTTGCTGTATGTGGGACTTTGCTATGTGTGGTACCATGCTGTGCACAAATTGGCTGCCGCATTTGCTAATACAACACTGATTACAGTTTAAAAGTAAGGGACTGGCTGTGAAGCGCTTTAGGATATCCTGAGGACATGGAAGGTGCTTTTTAGGATTATATTATTTCCATTGGTCAGTGAGTAAGTAAATTCAGGGTATACACTTATAATCATATAAAAGGAATAAAAACAGAAATGCTAGAAATACTCACCAGGTCAGGCAGCATCTGTGGAGAGAGAAACAGAGTTAATATTTCAGGTCAATGTTCTGACGAAAGGTCATCGGCCTGAAACGTTAACTCTGTTAATCACCAGGAGCAGGGGTGCTGAGTCAATACTTGTAAATTGGGTGAGGCTCCTAGTGTATAAAAGTAAATATTTCAGCAGAGCACAAAGTGGGATTAAACGGAGTGGACTTGAACAGAGTGTTTTATTTGGGAATTTGGAAAGAGTGGGAATTCAGAGACGAGGGTGAAGGAGTTGTTGCTTTTTGCCTGCACTACTTGTAGTGCTTTGTGTTACAGGGAGATATTTAATTTCAGTACCCTTAACTTAAGCTAGATCAAGTAAGTAGTCAAGAAACTACACTTTAAGCTAAGTTACCTAAATACAAATTTAATTAAATTAAATTAAATAAAACAAGGTCATATAGGGTTGGCAGTACAGGTGGTGTGCCGCAACTGCAGCATGTGAGTTTGTGGAGAGCATTGTGATCCTGGACAACCACGTTTGCAGTAAGTGTCTGCATCTTGAGGAACTTCAGCTCAGAGTTTTTGAGCTGAAGTCTGAGGTGCAGACATTGCAGGTCATCAGGGATGGGGAGAGTTACCTGGACACTTTGATCCAGGAGGCAGTCATACACCTTAGGTTAGGTAGTGGTACAGGTCTGGTTAGTGGTCAGGAACAGGAGGGTGTGACTGCAACTCAAGCAGATAAGGGGACCCCAGGTGCAGTGCTGGTGGAGCCTCAGCCTTTACCCTTGTCCAACAGGTATGAGGTTCTTGCTGCCTTTGTGGATGAGGGAAACGCCTGCAGGATGGAGGAGCAGGCTGACCGTGGCACCATGGTGCAGGAGGCCATTCAAGTGGGGGGAGTGAAAGGGAGTGTAGTTGTGGTAGGGGACAGTATAGTCAGGGGGATAGATACTGTTCTCTGCAGCCGCGACCGAGAGTTCCGAAGGTTGTGTTGCCTGCCCAGTGCCAGGGTTAAAGACATCTCCTCGCAGCTGGAGAAGAACTTAGAGTGGGAGGATCCAGTTGTCGTGATCCATGTAGGAACCAACAACATAGGTAGAACTAGGAATGAGGTTCTGCTGAGGGAGTTTGAGGAGCTAGGATCCAAATTAAAAAGCAGAACCTCAAAGGCAATAATCTCTGGATTGTTACCTGAGCCACGTGCAAATTGACATAGGGACAAACAGATTAGAGGTTTAAATGCGTGGCTGAAAGAGTGGTGTGGGGGGAAAGGGTTTCATTTCATGGGGCACTGGCACCAATACTGGGAAAAGAGGGAGCTGTTCCGTTGGGACGGGCTCCACTTAAACCAGGCTTGGACCAGTGTCCTGGCAAACCATATACCTAGGGTAGTAGACAGGGCTTTAAACTAATGAAGTGGGAGTGGGAGGATTCAGGAAAGAGTAAATTTAAAAGTAGCAAGAGAAATGTCAAAGCTCTAGAGCAGAGTAGAGTTTTGGGTAAAAATAAGTAGAGTGGGTCAGGAAGGGTCAGAGAGAGTAACAAAGGTAATAAGGCATCAGTGACTAAAGCGACATCAGGGAAAAATAGAAATAAGTCAAAGCTAAAGGCACTATATCTGAATGCACAAAGCATTCGGAACAAAATAGATGAATTAATAGCGCAGATAGAAATGAACAGGCTTGATCTAATAGCCATTATGGAGACGTGGTTGCAAAGTGGCCAAGGTTGGGAACTAAATATTCCAAGATACTTAACTTTTAGAAGAGATGGGCATAATGGAAAAGGAGGAGGGGCAGCCCTGATAATAAAGGATGGGATAAAGACAATAGAGAGAAAGGATCTTAGCTCCAAAAATCAAGTAGTAGAATCAGTTTGGGTGGAGCTAAGAAACAGCAAGGGGCAGAAAACATTGGTGGGAGTTGCTTATAGGCCCCCAAACAGTAGTTGTAATGTAGGGCAGGGTATAAATCAGGAAATTAGAAGTACATGTAACAAGAGTAACACAGTAATCATAGGGGTCTTTAATCTACATATAGATTGGGCAAACCAAATTTGCAGTAATAGTGTGGAGGACGAATTCATGGAATGTATGCAAGATAGTTTTCTAGATCAGTATGTTGAGGAACCAACTAGGGAACAGGCTCTTTTAGATCCAGTGTTGCGCAATAAGAAAGGGTTAATTAATAACCTTGTAGTAAAGGGGCCTTTAGGGAAGAGTGGCCATAATATGATAGAATTTTATATTGAATTTGAAAGTGATTTAGTTAAATCCAAAACTAGGGTCTTAAATCTAAACAAAGCAAACTACAGGAAACTTTCGATTTACCGGCACCTAAATAACCGGAAATCTCGGTTAACCGGCAAAATTCAGGAGTAGGTTCAGGTAACTTTTATTACTTGCCTTCCTCCATGTGTTGCTGTGCAAGGGTGTGGCTGCAGCTGTTGCTAAGCTACAGAGACGCTTGCAACTTGTGGCCATTGTTTTGAAGCTTAAGCAACAGGGTTTGTTGCTTTATATGTCGCTCTCAGCTCCGTATCTTTTACTATAGTGTTCGGTTATCCGGAATTTTTGATGACCCGGCACCACGTCGGTCCCGTCCATGCCGGATAAAAAAAAGTTTCCTGTACGTAGATATGAGGGGAAAATTAAAAGGTATGATGGGAGCCAAGCAATGGCAAGCATTTAAAGAATTAATACATAATTTACAACAAATATACATTTCTTTAAGGCACAAAAACCCCACAGGAAAAGTGGTCCAATGTGGCTAACAAGAGAAGTTAAAGATAGTATTAGATCAAAGGAAGAGGCTTATAATATTGCCAAAAAAAGTAGTAAGCTTGAGGATTGGGAGGATTTTACAATTCAGCAAAGGAGGACCAAGAAATTGATAAAGAAAGGGAAATAGAATATGAGAGTAAACTAACGAGAGACATAAAATCAGACTGTAAAAGCTTCTATAGGTATGTAAAAAGGAAAAGATTAGCAAAAGTAAATGTGGGTCCCTTACAGGCTGAGACAGGAGAAGTTACAATGGGGAATAAGGAAATGGCAGAGAAATTAAACAAATACTTTGGGCTGGATTTTGTGAATGGATGTGAGTTGGAGGTGGGACTGCTGCTTGTCGTGTCAATGTCCCGCCTCCATCCTCGCCTGACCAACCAGAGGAATTTTCCCCTGATTGAGCTTGTTAAGCCTGCCCTGCGGGCTCAGCAGGCCAATTATGGAGGAAGTCACTGACAGATCACGTCAAAGTCAGATGTGCTATCTGTCAAGACTTCTTCAAAGAAGAAATGTCAGCGTTTGACAGCCCTGTGAAGCTGTCAAACACTGACATTCACTTTAGTTTCATGAATCCTTATGTTGAGGACTCATCAAACCTTTCAAATTTGTAAATTTCACATGTCTGTAGGAACAGAGGTTCCAACAGCCAGTCTGTGAAATTGACAAGCAGCATGTTGGCTCTTCCAATCCACCACGGCTAAAGGCTGTAGAAGGAAAACAAGGTAAGTGAACACTTTTTTAAACTTATCACTCACCTTGCATATTTACCACTCCACACTTGCACCCATCACTTACCTCTACATCTTACTTCCAGGTGCCTCCAACCGCCGCATACCTCCTCCACCTCTCCTCCAACCCAGCGAGGATTTCCGAGGTCGGGAAGCCTTTACCTGTGAAGGTAAAATGGCGCTAATCCTTTTTTCTGCCTGTTAACTACCTGTTAACAGGCAGTTAAAAGGATTAAATGCCTTTCCCGCCTCCAGGAGATGGGACCCAAAGCTGCACATCTTCCTGCCTCCTGGCAAAAGAGCACGGAGGTGGGATGGGGGCGGCTTTGCCAGCTGCCCCCACTTTCTCCGAGTTTACTGGCTGTCCCGCCTCCATGCCGGCCTCCTCGGGACTTGAAAATTCCAGCCCTCAGTGTCTGTCTTCATGGAAGAAGATGCAAAAAACTTCCCGGAAATAGTGGAGAACTGTGGCAGAACCACTGAATGACTCTGGCTAACTGTATATAATTCTCTTTAACGATGTTCTAACACCAGCCTAAACCTGTACCATTGTGTTAGGCATTACTGTGTTTTGTATATAGAGTTTGCATGTATGGGGCGTGGCCCCTTTAAGAGCGCGGGAAAACGCGGGCAAACGCGATGACGTCACATCGCAAACCACGTGACTGCCCAGTCAGTCCTCGTGGCATCTCCGTTGAGTAAAGACCTGTTTCGTTGTTCTCCGGTGTCGATCTCAGTTATTCGTAGGAATTCGTCAATTCCTACATTGGTGACCCCGTTTTTGTGAACGTTTTCACAAAAGAAGAGCACAGCATGGAGGCAAACGCCGTTTCGCTAAAGCTACCGCAGTTCTGGGAGCAGCAAGCGCCCTCGTGGTTTATTCAGGTTGAGGCCCAGTTCGCCCTGAGGAACATCGATGCGGATCAGACCAAGTATCTTTACGTGGTCTCTGCACTCGACAGCTCTACCGCCTCTCGGATCGTCAGCCTCCTCGAAAACCCCCCAATGGAGCGCAAGTATAAAACCCTCAAAGCGCGGTTACTGCAAGTTTTCGGGCTCACAAAAGCGGAGCGCGCCCGTCGATTACTCGCTATGCCCGGGCTCGGGGACTCCAAGCCTTCAGAGTTGATGAGGCAAATGCTCACACTCCTGGGCTCAGAACAGGAATGTTTCCTATTCCGCGAAATTTTCCTCAGCCAACTGCCTGAACAGGTGCAAACTGCCTTGGCCAGATCTGAAACTGAAGACTGCGCAACATTCGCAGCGGAGGCTGACAAAATTTTTGCTTTAATCGGCAGTACTGCGCCGCCACGAGGCACCCATCCCCCGCAGATGCCGCCCCAGCTCGTCAGCCTGCTGGGCTGTGTTTCTACCACGCTAGTTCGGCGCAAAGGCGAAGCATTGCCGCCCTCCCTGCAGTTTTCCCCCCAAAAAAGACCAGTATCATCGGACACTGCGACCACCAAGGAATGAGTCTAACGGGCAACCCGCGGCCACGATGGCGATCGGCAACGCGGGAAAATTGCTGTTCATCACCGATACCCTCTCCGGTCGTCGTTTTCTGTGCGACACCGGAGCGCAGTGTAGCATTTTACCCGCGTCCGCCCTCGATGTGCAGATGGGGAATCACGGCCCTGCCCTTGAAGCGGCCAATGGCGGCACAATTCGGACCTTTGGCAGACGGCGAGTGGAGTTGTGCCTCGGGGGGCAACGTTTTCACTGGGAGTTTGTTACGGCCAAAGTTTCCCAGCCCCTCCTTGGCGCGGATTTCCTGTGCGCCAACAGCCTCCTGGTCGACGTTCGGAACCGGCAGCTGATCAACGCAACCACTTTTAATTCTCTTCTGTGTTATCGCAGTAACACTACGTCACGCACCGTCTCCTGTGCGTTCCCGACTCCTGATGAGTTTGCTTGCCTGCTCAGCGAATTCCCCGACCTGACAAGACCCACGTTCTCCTCCACAGCCACGAAACATGGTGTGGAACACCACATCACCACCAGCGGCCCCCCGGTCTACGCGTGGGCCCGGCGCCTGGAACCTGGCAAGCTGGCGGTCGCAAAGGTGGAGTTCGCCACCATGGAACAGTTAGGGATTGTTCGCCGGTCGAATAGTTCCTGGTCTTCACCCCTCCATATCGTCCCGAAGCCTGGCGGCGGATGGTGGCCATGCGGCGACTATCGACGACTAAACAACGCCACCACTCCTGATCGGTACCCGATTCCCCATATCCAGGATTTCTCTGCTCATTTGGCAGGGAACACCATTTTCTCAAAAGTCGACCTCGTCCGAGGCTACCACCAGGCCCCAGTTCATCCACAGGACGTCCAGAAGACCGCAGTCATCACCCCATTCGGCCTCTTCGAGTTTTTACGGATGCCGTTTGGGTTAAAGAATGCCGCCCAAGCTTTCCAACGCCTGATGGACTCTGTGCTGCGGGACCTCAAGTTCCTCTTCGTCTACCTGGACGATATTCTAATTGCCAGTCCTACCAAGGAAGAACATACCTGTCACCTACGCACCCTTTTTCGACGCCTCAGCCAACACGGCCTAGTTATCAACCCGGCCAAGTGTCAGTTTGGCCTGCACCAAATTGACTTCCTGGGGCATCGCATCACCTCAGAGGGAGCAGTTCCTTTACCTTCGAAGGTAGAGGCGGTGACATCCTTGCCACGCCCGCAGAACATAAAGGCCCTGCAGGAATTCCTAGACATGGTGAATTTTTACCACCGTTTCGTGCCTAAGGCGGCACTACTCATGCGGCCCCTGTACGAGGCCCTCAAGGGCAAGACTGGCAAGAACCCGGTAGACTGGACGGATGATATGGCCCAAGCGTTCGCCGATACCAAAAGCGCCTTAGCCAACGTGACTATGCTGGCGCACCTGCTGCCAGGAGCCACCATCACCCTCACCACCGACGCATCGGACTACGCAGTCGGTGCCGTGCAACAGCAGTGGGTGAACGGGACGTGGCAGCCGTTGGCATTCTTCAGCCGTCAACTACGGCAGAATGAGAGAGCATACAACACGTTTGACCGGGATTTGCTCGCCCTTTTTCTGGCCATCTGCCATTTTTGGTTCCTTCTGGAAGGACGTCCTTTCACCACCTCTGTGGACCATAAGCCGCTGACCTTTGCAATGCCCAAGACCGCCGAACCGTGGTCAGCCCGACAGCAGCGTCAACTGACCTACATATCCGAATTCACCATGGATATACGGCACGTGGCCGGTAAGGACAACCTGGTGGCAGACTGCCTCTCCCACGCGGTCATCAATACGGTTCATTTGGGCATCGACTATGCCCTCATGGCAGCGGACCAAGCCTCAGACCCGGAAGTCCAAGCTTACAGAACGGCCATCACCGGCCTCCAGTTGGCCGACGTCAAGTTCCATGCGGCAGGTACCACGCTGTTGTGTGACGTCTCCGTACAGGATCCTCGCCCTGTCGTGCCGGTCGTCTGGCGCTGCAAAGTGTTTGATGCCATACATGGGTTGTCACACCCTGGAATGAAGGCCTCTCAGAAACTGATGTCGGCGAAATTTGTATGGCATGGCATGCATAAGGATGTCCGCGACTGGGCCAACACCTGCGTGGTCTGCCAAAAGGCAAAGGTACAGCGCCACATCAAAGCTCCATTGGCCGCCTTCACAGTTCCGGAGCGACGTTTTGACTATATCAACGTGGACCTGGTAGGACCACTCCCACCCTCCCATGGTTTTTCACACATCCTGACCATGGTTGACCGCACCACCAGATGGCCAGAGGCGGTTCTCCTGTCATCCACTACTTTGGCGGACGTGGCCAGGGCGTTCATTTCCTCCTGGATCGCCCGTTTCGGAGTGCCCGCAGATAGTTCGTCGGACAGGGGACCGCAGTTTTCCTCCGAAATCTGGAATGCAGTGGCCCAAGGACTCGGTGTCAAATTACACCGCACCACAGCCTACCACCCACAGGCGAATGGCCTCTGCGAACGCTTCCACCGCTCAATGAAAGCCGCCCTGAGGGCCAGCCTCCAGGACGCTGGATGGGCAGACAAGCTACCGTGGGTCCTGTTGGGCCTTTGCACGGCCCCCAAAGAAGACCTTCACTCTTCATCTGCGGATCTCGTGTATGGTCAGCCGCTGCGAGTCCCAGGGGACTTCCTACCAATATCGATGGAGCCATGGTCCGCGTCTGCCCAGCTTGCTAGTCACCAAGAGGCAGCCAGATGTTTCGCACCGGTGCCCACTTCGCACCACGGGCTGCAGAGGTCACACGTTCCCACAGAGCTTCACAAGGCTGAGTACGTTTTTATTCGCCATGACGCACATAGGGATCCGCTCAAGGCCCCATATACCGGTCCCTTCCGCGTGTTGGAAGCAGGGGACAAAACCTTCACGGTAGATGTCGGTGGTCATTTTGGTCGATTGCTTAAAGCCAGCACATTTGGACCTCGACCGCCCTGTCGAGACAGTACAACCGCCGAGACGGGGTCGGCCACCCACCGTCGTTATGGCAGACCAAGTGCGACCGCCCGCCAGACCGCCAGCTGCCCTGCAGCCTCTGCCTCGAGAGTACAGGAGTCGTTCTGACAGGCTCGTCAGACCCCCTCACCGTTTGACTTTGTCCGTTAAAGCGAATTCTGGGGGGGCGCATGTGGCAGAACCACTGAATGACTCTGGCTAACTGTATATAATTCTCTTTAACGATGTTCTAACACCAGCCTAAGCCTGTACCATTGTGTTAGGCATTACTGTGTTTTGTATATAGAGTTTGCATGTACGGGGTGTGGCCCCTTTAAGAGCGCGGGAAAATGCGGGCAAACGCGATGACGTCACGTCGCAAACCACGTGACTGCCCAGTCAGTCCTTGTGGCATCTCCGTTGAGTAAAGACCTGTTTCGTTGTTCTCCTGTGTCGATCTCAGTTATTCGTAGGAATTCGTCAATTCCTACAGAACCAAAGCTCCAGCGAGAATGAGGAACTGAAAGAAATTAGTAATAGTAAAAAAATAGTACTGGAGAAATTAATGGGACTGAAAGCTGATAAATCCTCTGGACCTGATGGCCTACATCCTAGGGTTTGAAAGAGTTGGCTATAGAGCTAGTGGATGCATTGGTTGTCATTTTCCAAAATTCCATAGATTCGGGAATGTTCCCATGGATTGGAAGGTAGCAAATGTAACCCCACTATTTAAGAAAGGAGGGAGAGAGAAAACAGGGAACTACAGACCAGTTAGCCTGACATCAGTAGCGGGGAAAATGCTAGAATCTATTATTAAGGACGTGGTAACAGGGCACTTAGAAAATAATAATAGGATTGGGCAGAGTCAACACGGATTTATAAAAGGGAAATCATGTTTGACAAATCTGTTAGAGTTTTTTGAGGTAACCAATAGAATAGATAAGGAGGAACCAGTGGATGTGGTGTAGTTGGATTTTCAGAAGGCATTCGATAAGGTGGCACACAAGAGGTTATTAAACAAAATTAGGGCTCATGGGATTGGGGGTAATATACTAGCATGGATTGAGGATTGGTTAACGGACAGAAAACAGAGAGTAGGAATAAATGAGTAATTATTGGGTTGGCAGGCTGTAACTAGCGGGGTACTGGAAGGATCAGTGCTTGGGCCTCAGCTATTCGCAATCTACATCAATGATTTGGATGAGAGGACCAAATGTAATATATCCAAGTTTGCTGATGATACAAAGCTGGGTGGGAATGTAAGTTGTGAGGATGATGCAAGGAGGCTTCATCGGGATATAGTCAGACTAAGTGAGTGGGCAAGAACATGGCAAATGGAATATAATGTGGAGAAATGTGAAGTTATCCACTTTGGTAGGAAAAATAGAAAAGCAGAGTATTTATTAAGTGGTGAGAGATTGGGAAATGTTGGTGTTCAGAGGGACTTGAGTGTCCTTGTACACAGATAACTGAAAGTTAACATGCAGGTACAGAAAGCAATTAGGAAAGCAAATGATATGTTAGCCTTTATTACAAGAGGATTTGAGTATAAGAGTAAAGACGTCTTACTGCAATTATATAGGGCCCTGGTGAGACCACACCTGGAGTATTGTGTACAGTTTTTGTCTCCTTACCTAAGGAAGGATATACTTGCCATAGAGGGAGTGCAACAAAGGTTCACCAGACTGGTTCCTGGGATGAGGGGATTGTCCTATGAGGAGAGATTGAGTAGACTCGGCCTATATTCTCTAGAGTTTAGAAGAATGAGAGGTGATCTCATTGAAACATACAAAATTCTTACAGGGCTTGACAGGGTAGATACAGGAAAGATGTTTCCCCTGGCTGGGGAGTCTAGAACCAGGGGTCACAGTCTCAGAATAAGGGGTCGGCCATTTAGGACTGAGATGAGGAGAAATTTCTTCACTCAAAGGCTGGTGAATCTTTGGAATTCTCTACCCAAGAGAGCTGTGGAGGCTCAGTTGTTGAGTATATTCAAGACCAAGATCGATAGATTTTTGAATATTAAGGGAATCAAGGGATATGGGGATAGTGCAGGAAAGTGGAGATGAGATATAGCAGATCAGCCATGATCTTATTGAATGGCAGAGCAGGCTTGAAGGGCCAAATGGCCTATTCCTGCTCCTATTTCTTATGTTTCTCTCCACAGATGCTGCCTGAGCTGCTGAGTATTTCCAGTATTTTATTTTTTTATTTCAGATTTTCAGCATCCGCAGTATTTTGCTTTTGCATCATAGAAACATAGAAGATAGGAGCAGGAGTAGGCCATTCGGCCCTTCGAGCCTGCTCTGCCATTCAATGAGATCATGGCTGATCATCCAAATTCAGTACCCTGTCCCTGCCTTCTCCCCATATCCCTTGATCCCTTTAGCCTTAAGAAATATATCCAACTCTTTCTTGAATATATTTAATGAACTGGCCTCCACTGCCCTCTGTGGCAGAGAATTCCACAGGTTCACCACTCTCTGGGTGAAGACATTCCTCCTCATTTCAGTCCTAAATGGCTTACCCCTTATCCTTAGACTATGACCCCTGGTTCTGGACTCCCCAGCCATCAGAAACATCTTTCCTGCATCTAGCCTGTCCAGGCCTGACAGAATTTTATAGGTTTCGATGAGATCCCCTCTCAATCTTCTAAACTCCAGCGAGTACAAGCCCAATCGACACAATCTCTCCTTATACGTCATTCCTGCCATCCCAGGTATCAGCCTGGTGAATCTTCGCTGCACTCCTTCCATGGCAAGAACGTCCTTCCTCAGGTAAAGCGACCAAAACTGCACACAATACTCAAGGTGCAGTCTTACCAAGGCCCTGTACAACTGCAGCAAGACCTCCTTGTTCCTGTACTCAAACCCTCTTGATACGAAGGCCAACATACCATTTGCCTTCTTAACCGCCTGCTGCACCTGCATGCTTACCTTCAGCGACTGGTGCACAAGAACACCCAGGTCTCTTTGCACTTCCCCTTCTCCCAATCTATTGCCATTCAAATAATAATCTGCCTTCCTGTTTTTGCCACCAAAGTGGATAACCTCACATTTATCCGCATTATAGTGCATTTGCCATGTTTCTGCCCAGTCACCCAACCTGTCCAAATCGTACTGGAGTTTCACGACATCCTCCTCACAGCATACCCTCCCACCCAGCTTTGTGTCATCTGCAAATTTGGAGATATTACATCCAATTCCCTCGTCCAGATCATTAATATATATTGTGAACAGCTGGGGTCCTAGGACCGATCCTTGCGGTACCCCACTAGTCACTGCCTGCCACTCGGAAAATGACCCGTTTATTTCAACTCTTTGCTTTCTGTCCGCCAACCAGTTCTCTATGCAAGTCAATACCTTGCCCCCAATCCCATGTGCCTTAATTATGCATGCTAATCTCTTATGCGGGACCTTATCGAAAGCCTTCTGAAAGTCCAAATACACCACATCCACTGGTTCTCCCTTATCTATTTTACCAGTTACATCCTCAAAAAATTCCAGTAAAATAGTCAAGCATGATTTACCTTTTGTAAATCCATGTTGACTTTGTCCAATCCAGTCACTGCTTTCCAAGTGCTCTGCTATTACATCTTTTATAATGGACTCTAGCATTTTCCCCACTGTCAGGCTTACCGGTCTATAATTCCCTGCTTTTTCCTCTACCACCTTTTTTGAATAGTGGGGTACCATTAGCTACCCTCCAATCCATGGGTAATGTTCCAGAGTCTATCGAGTTCTGGAAGATGACCAGCAATGCATTTACTATTTCTAGGGCCACTTCCTTAAGTACCCTGGGATGTAGATTATCAGGCCCTGGGGATTTATCGGCCTTCAGTCCCATCAATTTTCCTAACACCATTTCCCTACAAATACTGATTTCTTTCAGTTCCACCTTTTCATCAGACCCTATGTTCCCCGGCATCTCTGGGAGGTTATTTGTGTCCTCCTTTGTGAAGACAGAACCAAAATATGTATTTAGTTGGTCTGCCATTTCTTTGTTCCCCATTATAAATTCCCCTGATTCTGACTGCAAGGGACCTACGCTTGACTTCACCAATCTTTTTCTCTTCTCATATCTATAAAAGTTTTTACAGTCAGTTTTTATGTTCCCTGCAAGCTTACTCTCATATTCTATTTTCCCTTTCTTAATTAATCCCTTTGTCCTCCTTTATTGAATCCTAAACTGCTCCCAATCCTCAGGATTATTGCTTTTTCTGGCCAATTAAAGGCCATATAAAAGAACAAGGTTGCAAAATATAATTTGAAAAGAAAAAGACAAACGTCTGCCTAATTTGTTTTAGTTCCTCAGAAGCTGTAGTAAAAGGAAAGTGCGTACACAAGTATCGTAACTCTTCTGCTAACCACGGTCATTAATTGTACTGAGTTACAAAAGTGTCTCACTTCATACAGTTACTTGGTCAGAGAGGAATATTGGCCCAGTAATTCGGGTCCCAACGCGTGAGTACGCACGGGGTACCCACGCGTGGACCCGATGGAAGTGCCGGTTTCTTGCATGCACAGCACATGCGCGGGAAAACGGCACTTCCAGTCCCCTGAAAGCAGGGGTTAAGAGGTGAAACGCGTGCGACGTATGAGGCAGCTCGTGCATGTTGAACTTCCTTTTTTTTGACAGGTTTGCCCGTGCGTGAAGGCCTCCACTTTTTACACATTAAAAAAGCAGACGTAAGGACTTCATCTTAAAAGGTAAGTGGTCAATTAATTAAAATTAGAACATTTTTTCCACAGGTTTATTATTTTTAAATACTTTACAGTAAGGTAAGTGTATTTTTAGCTCCGATTTTTTATAAAATTATTTTTTTCAAAAATTTAAATTATTGTTTAAAATGGTTATTTAATGTTATTTATAGTTGATTTAAATAGTGTGATTTAAAAAAAATGTGTTTTAAGGTTATGTACTGTTTTGGGCGCCCGGAGTTTTCATGAGTTTGACAGTTCTTTCTGTCAAACTCATGAATGGACTTTCCCCTCCTCCGATTGGTTGCCCAGTGCTCACGTGATCCCAGCTGACGCATCGCACTAAGTACGGCGCTGGGTCACGCAAGCACAGCGCGCCGGGAGCTGGAACGGGCCACAGACAGGAAATCCACGCAGGCCCAGGCCTCAACTGTCGGCGCGCTATGTAAGTGTAGGTCGGGGGCTTGCACCCGCAGGAAGCCCCCGACATGAATTTCTGGGCCAATATTAATGTTAGATATAAGCTTGAAATCCCTTAGAATTTCACGCTCCAATGAAGATTTTTTTTCCCATTCTAAGGTAAAACAGGAGGAGGTGTGACTCATTGATTATGGATGTTTTTCTTTAATCTCCCCCAGCCAACATCTCGCAGCTCAATTTTTATCGTTGGCCTGCTTCAGCTCTCCTTTTATTTTCACTTCCGAATTGCCAGGAGCTCTTGTACGGCATATTAGATTAAACCATTCCCCGTAAAAGAAAATTTGTTCATTAATAGTTAAAAGAGAAATCTAGTGTGTAAGTGAAGATGGATACCTCATGTTCTACTCTACATGTGTGCCTGATAGCCATCAGCCCGTGGGAAATTCACAGAACACAGAAAGGGAA
Organism: Somniosus microcephalus; assembly: GCF_052327205.1. NCBI lineage: Eukaryota > Metazoa > Chordata > Chondrichthyes > Squaliformes > Somniosidae > Somniosus > Somniosus microcephalus. The sequence continues at coordinate 196,707,643 of NC_140994.1, read as the reverse complement.
GCCATTTATATTCCTGCTTTTATTTACCCTATTTGAGAGCATTTCCAACACCACCCCAACCAATTAATGTCACATATGCCTGTAGTTGTGATGATTTCTCTGCTAAGACCACTCATTCCCTGTTGAAGGGGGATTGCATAGACACCCCATATATAACTCAAGACTGCAAAAGATGCACGTCTTGGTGGCTTTCAAATTTCTAGCATTTAATTATTTTATTTAATAGTTTTCCCCTTTTTATGCATTCTGCACCATATTTGTTCTACTGTATATGGATTAATTCTTATTAAAATACACTATTGTGTGATAAGCAATTTATTTAATTGGTGAACACATTAAACAATACTACATTTGACATATAAAATGTAATTTCAGTATTGTGCTCATCATTCAATTCAAATGTTGGTTGCTGAATGATCACAAATCAATTTAACACATGGAAACAATGCAATCACTGAATATTAAAACACAAAATTGCACTAATATATCAATTATTGAATTGCCATCGTTTTTTCAAAAGTTATAACAAATATGTTTTCTCTTATTTTCCATTAATATGATTGACTTGATATAATTAATTCAATAAACGGCAAGTTGACAGTACACAGTGATTTATTATATATATATATATATCTCAGGAACATTCAACAGAGGAAACCTCTTGTGATAACAAAATCAGTAAAAATAGATTGAATTTTGACACTGAATTGATGCCTGCTTGCTATAACAAATAATAATATCATTGACAACCATCTAAAATAGCTTTTTTATCAGAAAATATCAGCATAATTAATTTGTTTTCTAATGAATATACTTAAGGAATCTTAAATCATCTAGAAGAAAATATTCTTAGACAAGATGTTCCAGATAGCTTTATTTACTAATTGTGAGATCTACAATCTTGAGACCATAATTGTAAATTTTATCTGATTAGCTTAAAAACTGTAAATCTTTTTAAAACATTGCCAGCTTTTATAATCCTATATACGAGAGAGAATAATGGTCCGTCCAACTAAATTCTGCAGAATCTGTTCTGTGTTCAGCATTGTTCACTTGGTAAAGTCAGTTCTTTTTTGTAGTTTTCTTTATGCTGTAGAGATAATTATTGAGCAGTAAAGAAAGGTTGTCATGTAAATGAAACTTTTAGTTTTCTAAAAACATATTTTCCTATTTAATCCTAATTTTAATCTTTGAATCCAAGGACATTTTTTGGACAACTTATCATCACCAGTTGGTTAGAAGAATCATGTCGAGGTGTCTATGGATAAGTTGCTGGTCCCTCTACAAGTATACGTTAGAATATCTGCACTGATTTTCTTTTGTGTTGTACAAGTAAACAATTATGTCCTGATTATAAAGCGCAGTTTTTAAAATTAGTGCATATATAGAACAACATTGCCCAGATTTTGTGATGGTAATGACGGTGAAACTGTCAGTGTTCGTCATCATTACTCCTCTGAAAGTGACAGCAACTTCTGGAGTCAGTGTATGTGTAGATAAACATGGAAATTCAGAAGCTGCCGTCAGTCATTCCCTGCTCCTCCACAAGGTGTGCTGTGGAACTCCCCAGAGCCAGTGATCAATTCAAATCACAGTGAAATATAGTTCCTGACGAAAACATCCCCTAATACGCTGGAATATCGCCGCTAAAAAACCCCCCAAAAGTTAAGCCTTGTTGAAAGAGCTGTAACGGCGTATTGCCTGCTCAACAACAGTTCTGGCCCTGAAAAACTAATTTTATATTTGTCAAATGTTTCCATTAATATGATAAGAAATACATTTTTAATATAATTTTTGTTTATGATATTTCAGCTTCTACCTTAAACCTATGTGTATACTCCAATCTTTATTTTGCTCTCTGTAAAATTTATAAAAAGTAAATTATAATCTCAGCATTTTAATTTCTGGTTTGTGTCTGCGAGAATTTTTAAAAATGTGATTGGTTACTTAGCCTGCTTGATCATATTACTGTTGCTGAACGCTGGAGATTTGGCGCCAGACTCAAACTAATGTCGGGAGAGCTGAAATTCATGCCACAAAGATCGCTAGTTCTTTGTGGACAGCTTTCTTCAAGGTCAGCGGCGTGTGCTGTTGCTTCACCGCTGACTGCAAATTCCGGGCCATTATTTAACTTTCATTAAACTCTGTGTATGTTGTCAAGTCAGAAACAAGATAAACTCTTACAGCCTTTCCTAGAAATAATGATGCTGCTAGCTACAAACTGGGAGAAAATGAACAATTCGGTGCCAACATAAATTTTATAAGGAGCGTCTACAAGAAGCTTTAAGATGTTAAATAAGAGAGTGAGTATTGTATTTACCTCTCCATGAAGTTAATAATATTCTTTCCAATTTCGGACTCAGGGTTCAAACACTTTCTTTTACCACTTTGCAAGGTGACACTGTAAAGTGAGAGAAAAGGTTAATTAATTAAAGTTTTCTTTCATCTCGAATGAGTTTTGTGGTGGAATAGATAAATGATGACTTACATGATCTCCACATTTTCACAAAAATTCTGTTTCAACAAGATTTTAACATTTCTCATTTTCATTGAAGGATGTAACACGTTTATTGTCTCAATGCATTTGCAACGACTCTGGTTAGGCAGGCGAGGTTGGGCTGCAAAAGCAAATAAAAAAGGTATTAGATATTTACACCCAGTACCATTTGCAAACCATCAACATTCATCTTATGTAACAGTAATTTCTTCCATTCTGAAGTTATAGTCTAGTTTCATGTTTATCAGAACTATATTCAGAATAAAAAATAACAAAGCAGAATACATAAGTTAAATCCATAGCAGATATCTTACCCTCTGCAAATGCCAGACATAGAGCAATGACTGACAACACACTGAGTAACACTTTGCTGGCCATTTTTTTGTCAAATCCCTCCTACTTCCTCTTTAGCTTTAGATGCTTTTGGTAAAGTGTCTGAAACCCAGTAGATAAAGCCTCTTTATATAGGCTGTGTGGTTATATTTGCCAAGACAATTGGGTAACATCAAATACTTACGTAATTGGAAATGTACAGTGGGGGAAATTTCATTTTTGAAATGGAAATTCTACCATCAAATCAAAACTACCTCCATTACTGGGAAAGAGGAAAGTTTAAAATGAATATTGATTAAGTGATTATTAAATTCAGTGTTACTTGAAGGAAACCAATTAAATAAGTTAACATTATGAGGTTAGTTATGAGTTTAGTTCAATCTTAATTGTAATGCTTAAGTTCCAACCCAAGGAAAAACTGAAAGATGAAATGGACACTCATATGATTTATAAAACTGTATAAACATAGCTTTAAGTTTGTCATTAGATTATGGAATTTAACATTCAATTTTTTTAAAACTGTCTGTGCCACACTTTACTATGGATATATGCTGTGTGATGTATGCTCATTTAAATTTTATGAACTTTGAAAAACAGTATAGTGTTAAAGTTTGAACTCCAGCTCTTATTCTATGTCAGCAAGGAAGAGTTTACACCAGCTGTTCCAGAAAATGAATCTGGTGGGCTTTGGAATGCAATAGCCTTCTTATTAAATCTGTTAAATACTAATTTTGACATCTATAAATTACATGTCCTTTGAAAATAACTGTTTCAAAAACAAAATTGAAATGAAGTACAGGCTTTTAGTTAAAAAATGTATAAACATAAATTAATAGAACAGAACAAAATATGTTTTCTGAGTTTATGATTGGCTGTGTTCACTTACACACCCTTTAACAATTGTTTACGGCTTGGTTAAAATTATGATTCCATTTTTAGTGCTTGTGCATAATGTAATTACATTCATCTTTTTGAAAGAAGACTCTCAGAAATGTAGATCACGTTTGAATTGTAAGATTTAGAGATGGCAATCTGGCTCTGACCGCCAGGGGGCAATGGAGATCTGCTGCAACAGAAACTCAAAACCGTGCAGTAGAACGGCAGGTTAAAAAGTTCAAAACCCTTATAATGATTACATAAACAGCATTTAATGTGCTTTTCAGTTGGATAAATTGTAATAATACATATAATTAAAATTTTAAAACATTGAAATGCCTAGATTTGCCCATTTGCTAAAGATTAAAGACATTTAAGCAAAAAGGAATTAAAGGCACAAATAAATGTCTCTCTATGAAAATTATAAAGCAAAATATAAACCTCTTGGCATCCAATAACCCACGTGAATATGCATCTATCCTCTCACTCCAGTTACTACGCTTTCACTAACCCAATTTCCTTAGTTCCACTGTGAGTGTCTTCTTTGAGTTTGATTTAATACCGTTTATGAATATCATACATAAAACATACACTGGCAGCTTTATTTTCTTGAGGGGCGAATGAACATTTAGGACCGTATTCTCCTCTGTTTGAAAATAGACATTTCTCCCATTTATCGCATTGAAATTTCCGTCCACTAAGAAAATTTCAGAGATAGGCGATTCCTAAGAATGCACATTCATTAGCAGGTACAACAAAATAGGCTCAAAACAGCTCAAAAATGCTTCTCAATAAGCTAACAAGATACTTAACTGGTACAACATCAAAGTTTGATCATCCAACTGTGAAGTGTGCAATGTTAGTGAGAAATAGATTGATGCCAAAAGGAAGCCTGATACATGAAACAGCTCATTCTTTATCGGGAAACTATTGTCGAGTTGCTCAGAAGGAGTAGCCTGTAGGAGTGGGATCATCAGTACTTGGAAGAAAGCAAAGAACCCATGGTGTGTAGCACATTGTTCAGATATTATATGGTCTGTATAATAGGTTGCATCAATGTGTCCAACACATTGAAGCACATACTAGTGCATGTAATGACAATGCAGTACCTAAATACATTATTACTCACAATGTACCATCTGCTTTTTTCATATAGCAAGGAGAAACCAATTGTTCTTGAACTGAATTGGAAGACCAGCCCTCAGAGCATTATCAATCATCGAAACCTGTCGCTTTAAACACACAGCAGCACAGATACATGTGAGATTTTATTTGTGGTTTTCAGGAGAAAGCATTGGGTTAGTCACAGAGCTCTGGTGCTGAAGAGTTACTGCTGGTAGTGGGCGAAGGAGGAAAGATGGAACAGTAGACCAAGTGTCCTTCATGACCATAGCAAATCTGTTTTCACATAAAGGCTGGTACAGCACAGGCATATATTGAGGAGGGAGTTGGTTCTTTGGTGATGTATATATATATATTTAATATATGGGCAAAAACTATGGCAGATGGAATTCAATGTGGAGGTCATCCACTTTGGATCTGAGAAAGACAAATCAGAATGTTTTCTTCATAGTGAGAGACTCGGAGCGGCATAGGGATTTTGGTGTCCATGTACACAAATCATTTAAAGCTAGTGTACAGGTACAAAAAGTAATCAAAAAGGCTAATGGAATATTAGCCTCTACGAAATTGGAGCACAAAAGTGAGAAAGTGATGCTTCAGTTGTACGGAGCCTTGTTCAGGCCCCACCTGGAGTACTGTGTTCATTTTTGGATACTGAACCTCAGGAAAGATATATTGGCCTTGGAAGGAGAACAGCATAGATTCACCAGAATTATACTGGGGGTTAAATGATGAAGACAGTTTACATAAACCTGATTTGTATTCCCTTCAGTTTAGAAGGTTGAGGGTGATCTAATCAATGTCTTTAAAAGGATAAAAGGATAAGAGTGGATACAGAGAAGCTATTTCCTCTGGAGGGGGAATCCAGAACAAGGGGCAGAATCTTAAAATTAGAACTAGGCCATTCAGGAGTGAAATCAGGGAGCACTTCTTCACAGAAAGGGTGGTAGAAATGTGGAATTCTCTTCCCAAAAGACTGTAGATGCTGGGCCAATTGAAATTTTCCAGACTGAGATAGATAGATTTTAATTCGTTAAGCGTATCAAGAGATATAGAGCAAAGGCAGTTAAATGGAGTTGAGGTACAGATCAATCATGATCTAATTGAATGGCGGAACAGGTTTGAGGGGCTGAATGGTCTGCTCCTGCCCTTATGTTCCAGCAATGATCTACTGCACTGAATAGTCCTTAACCTGTGGAACCAATTCTCCATTTTTCTCCTTCAAAGAGCTGTGTCACATTTGATTGCCTTTGTATTGAAACCTCACACATAACTCTAGAAAATATGCATTGATATTTATTATTTTCAAGAAAGGATCACATATCATTTGTATACTTATTCTTCACATTTAAGTATTCCATAGGGTAGCTGGTGAGCACAGAAAATCAGTAGACTCTGCTGATGTACCCTATGGCTGCCTGGAAGGACCCTGTGGCATAAACATTGAGGCCAGCAATGACCTTGAGTGTCACGTTTAGTGCAGTCCAAAGGATTAACTATCCATTTTTTGAATCAGTTGTTTCTGTTGAGCCGAATTCTCATCATGTATTCTTCTTCTGAGATGCTCGGGTAGCTGTCTCCGTTTTGGTAGATGTGTTCCTGGGGTGATTTATTTTGCAAGTTACACACCTCCTATTTCCTTTGCATTCTTGGTCTGGTTTCTTCCACCCCTCATACTGGTGTCTGCATGCTCTCAGATAAAGAAAACCACTCTTGGGGTAAAATTCAACTTCGGCAGGAAATCAAAGTGAGCAGCAGCTAACCTGCTGCCCATTATATACCCTGCCTGATTTTCTTTTCCATTGAAATCAATGGACAAAAGATCAGGTGGGGTGTATAATGGGCGGCCGATTCGCTACTGCCCATTTTGCACCCCCATTAAAGTTGAATTTCACTCCCTCTGTGTTACTAATTTCTAATACTGTTTTGGTGATACTTTGAAATCTTGCCCTTCATTAATGTTATCAATGCCAGATCTGCCCCTGAGTGTTAAGAACTCACCTTTTGATTGTAGGTATTTCCCTCCTCCTTCATAATTTTGCATGAGTTTCTCACATATTGGTGTTTTCTGAAATGTTCACTAATGTTCGCTAAGTAATTTTTAGAGAAGTAGGATCACTTGTTCAGAACTGACGAAAGGTCATCGACCTGAAACGTTAACTCTGTTTCTCTCTCCACAGATGCTGCCTGACCTGCTGAGTATTTCCAGCACTTTCTGTTTTTATTTCAGATTTCCAGCACTTTCTGTTTTTATTTCAGATTTCCAGCATCTGCAGTATTTTGCTTTTGTAACTCTACCAGAAATGGCTTTTTACCAGTAATCTGCAAGATTCCTTCTCCTTTCATTTTCTTGTTCCTTTTGCTAATTCAAACTATGCCTGTTATGTTCTGTATGGACTCAATACAATTGAAAATTGAAAATAAAAGGATATGTAACATCATTTTATTTAAATTGAGAAAGCATATTAATGAATCCTGCATTTGTCACATTTGGTTGTAAAAATAATACAATTGTGTATTAAATTAAAGAAATCAAACCAAACAATTATCAATATTATAAATGCTCCATTTAATACAATGCAAACATCTCAATAACTCCAAAAGTTACAGAATTTATTCTCTTACATGAATGTCATATAAACTGGCATAATATAAAAGTAACACTGATTCCAAAGGTGAAAGCATGCCTTGTACAGTGACATATAAAAGCAGGAAAATTCAAAACTAGAAAGCTCTTGGATACTAAATCAACAAAAACAGCTAGAATGTTGTTGATTATTCTGAGGCTTATAATTATAACAAGTTATTTTATTGTATCTAATGATCTAAAATAGCTTATTTGTATCAGAATCAGTGTCAGCATAATTATGAGAGCTAAACTGCAATAGCTGATAAAAATTAACAAAATACAAAAATTGGGGTTTTACGATTAGTTTAAGAGCCAGCTAATCTTTGTTACACGTGTGTACTTAATGAATGCTGAGTTGTCAATAAGCAATGATTATTCTGTCTTCTTGCTACAGACAGGTCAGTTTATTAAATGTGAAAATAAGAATTCAAAGCACATAATAAATCCATGTTTTTTTAAGCATCTAATGATGAACTGATGGATTTCAAATTTCTGTAAAACTTTGTACCACTCGGCCAGCAATATAAGATTTTCCGTTGTTCTGCATGCATGGTCACTTAATGGCTCATTCTCCTGTGAAGAAGTATTTTCATCAGTATTTGTTGGATTGCAGTTTATTGAAAGAAAAGCATATTTCCAATGATAGAATGCATTTTAACTTTTACAACATGTTTTCTGGTACAGTTTTATTAATTCAGCTGAATATCTCCAAAAATAAGCATTTTTAATAAGGGTGTTCAGTCCTCGAGTAACCCGATTTAAAAATAACTGAAAATGACTTAAAAAACTATGCTGAACCATTTAATAGTTTCATTGGTGTACACTAGTCAGTTTCTTAATACATTAAATATTTTTTTGATCTGAAAAAACTATTAAAACTTGCCCACTAGCGCCTGTGCGCTTAAGAAAATGAACGCAATTTGAAGAACCTTCCCGAACGAGCACAATCGGCGGAATCTCACAGTTTTGTCCTGGGGGTGTGGACAGTTTTGTGGTCGGGGCCTGATTTGGGTGAATTGAATCTTGAACCAGTGTAAAAGAATGTGGATAACATGAACATAAGTGGTTTTGAGCATAACTCACATTTAAAATTCCCCGATCTTTTACGTTGGTTCGGCCAAATCCACCTAGATTGCACTGATATTACTACTGTAAATGAGCGTATCTCTACCCCACTTTGTATTAAACCTCTCCGGTTTACTCTTTAGTGTGTTTATTACATACTTACTTTCTCATAACATTAATCATTCTCCTCCCTACTTCTGAGGCAGGGTTCAAGCACATTCTTTTGCGATTTTGCAAGTTGACACTAAGGGGAAATTAAACCACAATTAATTGAAAGTTACTTCCATCTTAACATCTGCTTAATAAGTATAAGAAAGATGGTGACTTACATGATCTCAATGTTCGGGCACAGACTGTGTTGAAAGAAAATTTTAACATTGTTGATTCTCATAGACGGTTGTAACTCTTCTACTTGGGTAATGCATCTGCAACGTCTCTGTTTAGGTAAGCGAGGTAGAGCTACAATAGGAAACAGTAGACTCTTAAACTTTCATTGACAATTTTTAACTCAAACTCAGTTGCGTTAAAATATATCAGTATTGTAATCCATTTTTATTGTTAAATTCAGAATAAAAAGATCCCATAATTGTAAATATCTTACCGTCTGCAAATACCAGACACAGAGCGATGACTGAAAAAACAGTGACTGAAGCTTTGCTGACCATTTTTCTATCAAATCACTCCTACTTCCTCTTTGGTGTGAAATACTTCTTATGCGTAGAAGCAAGAAGTGAGAAACTTTATATAGTGTGTATGGGGTTGTAGTGACATCAAGTGACCGACACACACCAAGATTAAAAGGGAAATGCATTTTTCATTGCAAAACATTTTTTTGAACTAGCAGATACAACAAAGTTGGTGATTAGAATTTATTCCAAATCACAATTGTCTAGAAAGTGCAATTAAAAATGAGCAGTAAAATAAAATAATGAAATACTTTGTCATGATAAAATTATAGAAATGCTAAATAAAATAACATAGCTGCTGTGAAATTAGCTCAGTAAATTATTATATTTAAGAAATATCAAAATCACCATGGGACTGATAATACAATGTTTAGCGCCCATAGTGTTGCTGTGCATCAGGTGCTGGTGCCCCTTATCATCGGGAGCTGAGGCCTGAGATCTGCTCGGTGCCCGTTGTACATCATGCTTTATAATGAGAGCCAGAAGTACCGGTGGCACTGCGAGCTTGTGCACCTGCTGTGTGCCAGGCTCATTAAGGCCCTGTGAAAAATGCAAATGAGCTAATAGCCCCATAATGTGGTGCCTGAAAAAAGCTCCACTTAGCATCCTTATGAAATGGGTGCCACAAGAGATGAACAGTCACCACGTTGAGGCCTTTTCCTTAAAGTGAACTTGTACTTTGTTTGTTTGTTGCCAGCAGTTGCTGTGTTTGTTTCCACTGATTTCAATGCTGCTTTACTGTTTTGCTGTTTCCAAAACTGAATTTACTCAGAGATTCTTAAAGCTGTACTCCTTCTGCTATCTCTGCCAATTTCCCCAGGGGACTGACATTGGGTGCTCCCTGTATAAGAGCTAAGGAGATTCCTCTGGGCATCCTCTCTATATGCAGATTCAAGAGGAGGAGGTAGATCAGAGAAAGCTTGCAAGAAAGTGTGTTTATAACTTATGCAATTAAGTAAGAGTTATGCTATCACCTGGTCAAGGCAACAGTACCTGGATATGGCTGAAAAACCTGCATGCAGACGTTATTCCTAAGGATGCTGCAACAGAATATTACAGTAGTATTCCTGATGTTTGAGAGCTCTATTACTGCATTAGTGTCTTATCTTCAGTGTTACAAAACCAATTTGCCCAGGGAGACAGGAATTTCGCTGAGTCTGTCAGCTGTCTAAAGATTTTGAACAATTCTCATCCATCACTAAAAAGATTAACTGTTAGCTTTAATTTTTGATTGCTTGAATCCAAAGTGGGAATTTCCCCATTATTTTTTAAAATTATTTTTCAAGTAACTTTTACAAGAAAGAAGTCAATGAAGTTCCTTATTAAGAACTATGGCTGAAGTGGAGCTTTTGGCCGACAGACTGCCTCTATGTGACCCTTCCCAAATACCAGAGATTGGGTGACTAATATAAAGAGGGCAGGTACCCTGGAAGTCTGCTGCACTTGGAGCGGGGAATTTTGAATTGGCACCTTGCCACTCTATTGCAGGAGTGGGCCTTGTGGTCAAAAGACAAATAAAGAGTTTGAAAAAGTTGAGGATTTCCAAGCAACAATCAATCAATCACTCTGGGAATGATTCCCGTTAGGAAAAAAGCTTGGTGGCTCCCAATTGGGACGGATTCTTTCATGTTTCCAACATCTTACAGGCATACTTTCCCCTAGCCACAGCAAAGGCAGAGCGAGTGGGATTTCTGGTGGGAAATGTCATCCAGGAATTGGATTGCACCCCAATTTCCCCCCACCCCTTACCCAACTTGTGTTCTCGTTCATTCTTACCAGGCCCAAAAATTTCAGGTCTAAAATGTTGAATAAACTATTTAAAAATAAAACATTCAAGCCAATCATTATTTTATACCAGGTCCATCTCTATATGACTAATCTAAACTGAACTTCTGGCTTAGAGATAATGTAGAGATTGTTGAGAAGCAATATCATGACTAAGTATTCACAGGAGTTTCCCAGCATTAGAAACAGCATGATTTGGTGACTATGTAATCAAATCTACATCAGACATAGCAATATAGAAACATAGAAGATAGGAGCAGGAGTAGGCCATTCGGCCCCTCGAGCCTGTTCCGCTATTTAATGAGATCATGGCTGATCATCCAAATTCAGTACCCTGTCCCTGCTTTCTCCCCATATCCCTTGATCCCTTTAGCCTTAAGAAATATATCTAACTCCTTCTTGAATATATTTAATGAATTGGCCTCAACTGCCTTCTTTGGTAGAGAATTCCATAGGTTCACCACTCTCTGGGTGAAGAAATTCCTCTTCATCTCATGCCTAAATTTACTTTTGCCATTGTAACAAAACATTATAAAAGGCAAGTTTTAGCACTATAAAGAATTATTAAGACTGTTTTCTCTTCCCCCACATTTCTGCAATGTGGACGAGTTTCCAGGGGACAGGGACTAATGATGTCAGAAGCACTCACATCAACAAGCAGCTGCCTGTCACTTCTTATTTCCCTCCCCCTTCAGCCATGACAAAGACTGCAAATGGGTTGAAATGCCTTCTGAGCCTTTCCAAATGCTTTCAAAATTATTTGTCTCCTATTCTGACACATCCTGGGTTGACAAATAGCAGGTAACATTCATGCCACATAAATGCCAGATAAGACTATCTTAAACAAGAAAATACCCAACCACCTGCTCTGACCTTCAATAGCACCTTCATCGTCAAGTCCCGCACCATCAATATCTTTGAGTTCACCACTGGCCAGATGTTTAACAGGACCAACCAAATAAACTATGGCCCAGAAACTTTGCTCGCGGCCCTCCCACGGGTGGAGGGCTTCGATTTGGAACAATCTGCGTCTGGACCGGAGGGCTCCCGGGAGGCGCAGAATTCCACTGCTGTGCCTCCTCAAGCTGTCGGTGTGCAGGGCACGCGTATCCCAGGGGCGCAGGTAGTTTGCAGCGTCCCTGGGATCACGTGGGCCATGGGGAGCCAATCAGAGCAGAGAATCTCCATTCATAGATTTGACAGGAAGATCTGTCAAATCTATGAATAGAGATCAGCCTCAAAACATAAGTAAAATTTCAAATAATTTTTTTTTTTAAATCACATTTTTAAAATGACTATAAATTACATAAATTAACTATTTTAAATTTTAAAAAATTAAAGTTTTTAACGGGGCTAAAAATAAACTTACCTTTCTTTAAAGTATTTTAAAATGATAAATCAGTGGAAAAGTTTTTTTTTTACTTACTTCAACTGTTAGCCTGGTAAAAGTAGGCCTTGCACCTGCTTTTCTAGGCGCAGCAGTTTCTGACTTACCTGGACTGCAGCAACTATGAAAAAAACGGAAGTTCCAGGCGTACGCGCTGCCTCTCCGGCACAGGCGTTTGAGCTGTGAAGCCCTTTCTTCAGAGAACGGAAGTTCCAGTTTCCAGCACATGCACAGTGCATGCCTAAAACTGGCACTTCCATTGGCCCTACGGGTGAGTACACAGCGTACACACCCGTAGGGAACGGAATTTACAGGCCAATGTGACTACAAGAGCAGCGCAGAGAGCGGGTACTCTGACGAGTGGCTCACCCCTGACCCCTCAAAGCCTCTCCACCATCTACAAGGCTCAAGTCAGGAGTGTGTGGAATATTCACCACTCACCTGGGTGGGTGCAGCTCCAGCACCACTCAAGCAGGTTGACACCGTCTAGGACAAAGCAATCTGCCACTGGACTCAATTACCATCTTCTCAAGAGCAACCAGGGATGGGCAATAAATTACAGCCTTGCCAGCGATGCCCACATCATGAGAATGAATAAAATAAAGTCACAGGCCTAGCCATGATTTTTTTTATGACCGGTCGATATGAATCTATTGAAATTAGTAGAAGTGTGTTTTTTAACCAGTGAGAAACGTGTTACATTATATCACAAGAACGGATGAACTTGCTGAAGTATGTGAAGTTTGTTCGTTGGATTTATATACTTCTTGGTAAATAGAGTCATAACGGCACAGAAGGAAGGCATTCAGCCCATCGAGTCCATGCTGGCTCTCTGTAGAGCAATCCAGTCAGTCCTATTCCCCCGCTCTATCCCCGTAGCCCTGCAAGTTTATTTCCCTCAAGTGCCTATCCAGTCTCCCCTTGAAAACATTGAGGCCTAGAAATTCAGTTGTTTGCGCCAGCCGCTAGCGCCTTAGGAGGAGGAGATGTGGGGTGCTAGGCGGCTAGCGGCCGGGCGCAGCGCGATCTGCGCCTCTCCCCAACTTCAGTAAAGATTTAGCGGCGGCGCAAAGCCTTTGTGCGCGCTCAGCTGCGCGCGCAGATCCTGACGTCATTTCATCATGCAACGCCCTTTGTGCGCCCCGAACCGGAAATTCAGTGGCGCCGCCCTTCTTTGCGCCTGCGCCCCCAGCGACTGGTAGAGGGGAACGGTTCCCAGTCGCTGCGGGGCGCGGGGGGCGCTATTTAAAGGGGACTCCTCCTGCAGTATAAGTGGCAGCCATTTTGTGCCAATCCCTCTGTGTGAGAGATGGATATTTGGAGAGAGACAAAGGCAGAGAGCTTTCTGCTTTGACTCAGCGCTTGCACAGGTACTTGTGGCTTCAGGCCAGAGCTTTGCACTTGGATTTCACTTTCAGTGCCATAGCCTTGAGTCGCCACATATAATGGGGGCTGCAATGGGTGGAAACGTTGGCTTTCTGCATTGCATTCAAAGAGATCAGAGACGCTGTGAGAGAGTGCCAGTCATGGCCAGACGGAGATTGGCCAACAGGCGTCGGCACAGGAGGCCTTACCCACCCAGGGTATACCGCCAGCAGTTCTCATATCTGAACATGTCTGAGGAGCAGTGTGTTCGGAGGATGCGATTCAGAAGGGAGGTGGTCACTGAGATCTGCCACCTGCTTCGCAGAGATCTGCAGCCACAGCTGAGGAGCAGGACGTCTCTGTCAGTGGCAGTGAAGGTGACGGTGGCTCTCAACTTCGATGCCACTGGCTCCTTCCAATCCGCTACTGGGGACATTGCCAACATCTCCCAGTTCGCGGTACATTGCTGCATCCGCCAGGTGAACAATGCCCTTTTCAGAAGGAGACGTCAGTACATCTCCTTCCCCATGACCCTGGACAAGCAGCAAGAGCGTGCAATCGGCTTTGAAAGAATAGCGGGCTTCCCCGTGGTTGAGGGTGTAGAACTGATGAACCAGCAATGGTCAGGCCTTGCTTCAGGGCTGCAGTGTGCAGGGCATGGCAGCCAAACAAGTCGACCCTTCCCCTTTAAGAGCTGACCGGCGCCAGCGTGTCTGCCTTCATTGAGCAACTCGCCGCACCTGCGCTGCGCCCGTCCTCGGTGTTAGTGCCCCGGATCGCCGGCTTAGCGCCTAATGATAGTCGTGCATCGCCTGCTTTAGCGCAGCAGCAACCTCTTGGGGCGATGCCACTGAATATCGGCGAAGGTGGTGCGAAGTTGCGCCGGGCGCAAACTTTAGCGGCCGCCCGGCTGTAGCGCCCCAAACGTGGCTATACTGAATTTCTAGGCCCGAGTGTCTCCGCTTCCACCACTTCCATCGGCAGCAAATTCCAGGTCCTCACCAATCGCTGCGTAAAAAAGTTTTTCCTCACATCCCCCCTGTATCTCTTGCCCAAAACCTTAAATCTGTGTCCCCTAGTCCTTGTACCATCAACTAGTGGGAACAGCCTTTCCCCGTCTAGCCTATCCACACCCATCATAATCTTGTACACTTCTATCAAATCACCCCACAACCTCCTTTGCTCTAATGAAAACAAATCCAGCTTCTCCAACCTGTCCTTGTAGCTAAGATCCCCCATCCCCGGAACCATTCTGGTAAATCTCCTCTGCGCCCTCTCAAGGGCCTTCACATCCTTCCTAAAGTGTGGTGACCAGAACTGGACGCAATACACCAGTTGTGGCCTAACCAGTGCTTTATAAAGGTTCAGCATAACTTCTCTACTTTTGTACTCAATACCTCTATTTATGAAGCCCAAGATCCCATGTGCTTTGTTAACCACTCTCTCAATATGTCCCGTCACCTTCAGGGACCCATTAACACCCAGGTCCCTCTGTCCCTGCACACTCTTTAAAACTGTGCCATTAAGTGTATATTTCCTCTCCCTGTTCCTTCTGCCAAAATGCATCACCTCACACTTCTCTGTATTAAATTCCATCTGCCACTTGTCTGCCCATTCTGCTAGCCTTTCTATGTCCTGTTGCAGTCAATTGATATCATCCTCACTGTTTGCCACACCCCCAGGTTTGGTGTCATCGGCAAATTTAGAAATTCTACTCTGTATTCCAATATCCAGGTCATTTATATATATCAAAAAAAGCAGTGGCCCCATCACTGACCCTTGGGGAACACCACTGACTGCCACCCTCCAGTCTGAAAAACAGCCATTTACCACAACTCACCGGGGGAGAAATTCGGTATCGCCCATTTTGAGGCGCGAATATCGGCCGGGCGCAAAGTTTAGTGCCCGGCGCAAATTATCGCCGGCGACTGCAAAATTCGCCTCTATCGCCGCTGGAGGTGATTGGAGCGCTAAATCAGGCGCTACACAACTCTCTTAAGGCGCTAAGGCCGAGGAGTGAGGCGCTACCTCAGAGGGCGGGTGCAGCGCAGGTGCTGTCAGTTAGCGATTGAACACAGACACACTGGCGCCGGTCAGTTCTTAAAGGGGAGGGTCGATCTTGCTCTGCAGCCACACCCTGCTCACTGGAGCCTTGAATCTCGGCCTGGACAGACCTGTGGTGAAATCTTCCAGCCAACGACTATGGAGAGGGCCAGGGAGTGAGCACAGCGCTTCAGCAAGCGTGCCTTGGAGGCTCTGGTTGGCGCAGTGGAGTGCAGAAGATCTCTACTTTACCTAGAGAGTGGCAGGAGGCCTTTGCCAAGCGAATACAGAAAAGCGTGGAGGGAGGTGGCTCACAGAGTGACCTCAAGCAGCATGGTGCCTAGGACCCCTGTGCAATGCAGGAAAAAGTTCAACGACCTCACTCGGGTCATCAGGGTGAGTGCCTTTTCCCAAAACCTCTTCATCCCTCCATCTCCACCTCACTTTATGGCCAGAGGGTCCTGAAAGCCCCAATGCCCAGCACTCATCCAACACCTATGGCCCTTTCATGAAACACACATGCACATTCCACACTTTGCATACAGTAAGGGCTATTCAACCATGGAAGGCATTTCAGGCAAGATCATGGCTGCATATTTGCTCAGACGCCGTCCTTTTTCTTGCAGGCCAAGCTGGCTCATAATAGGAGACAGCAGCAACGGACTGGTGGAGGGCGGCCTCACCTTCAAGCACTCAGCGATCTTGAGCAGCACATCCACAGGATTGTGGCAAGCCGGATGCTTGGTCCCGTCGCCACTGGAGACGCCGACCCCGTTCTGGACAGCAATGGTAAGGTCATCACCTTTTTGTCCTCTCTCCTTCCACTTGTTTCTCACAACAGCAGCCTTTGACACTTTCAATCCAAATCAGTACATCGCTGCACTCATGTCTCCCTTGCTGCCACCCTGTCCTCACGCTAAAGCCACTCTTGTACCTCCCTGCTTTCAGATGGTGATTCACCAGGTGAGGAGACGAGCCCTCAAGCTGCCATTGGGAGAGAAGCTGAAGGCAAGGAGGAAGAGGAAGCCGGACCATCAGCGCAACCCTCTGCCAAGGCAGCCCATGCCCATACTGGGGACATGCCTTCCCTGGAGGGGAGTGGGGGGGCATGGTCTGATGAGGGTGAAGCTCCAGGACCCAGCGGGCTGCAGCAACGCGAGGGGGTTAGGGAAGCTCGGGGGCCTTCTCCCCGGACGGAAAGTATGGCCTCGAGTCCTGCTGCACTGAACGCAGACGAGGAGCGGGTCCTCGCTGAAATGAGCGCCCAGGCGGAGCAAAGGCACACTGAGCTCATGGCTGCAGTGGCAAGGATGCCCGAATCCATTGAATCACTGATAAGGAGTGTGGAGCACTTCGCTGTAGCACAGGCGGCTGCCACGCAAATGCTAAGTGCTGCAATGCAGTCAGTGGCTGGTCTCATGCAGATGCAGATTGAGGCCACACGAGCACTAACTGCTGCCACCCTCGCTGGATCGGGCAGATTTCCCCGGGGCTCTCACCACGCCGCAGCAGGCCAGCAATCTGTGCTCCAGCAGATTGCTCCACATGTTGAAGTGCTGCCCCGTGGGAGTGCCAGTGTGTCGGTCGAGCAGGGAGTTGCTGTCCTCTCTCAAGAGGACAGCATTCCTGCTGCCACCACTGGCACTTCTCCACTGCAGTTGCCACCACCTGTAGGACAGACTGCTGCCGCCCATGTAGAGTTGGAGCAGTCAGCAGCCGGGCCCTCCAGGCCCAGAGCTGGTCCAGGCCATCCCTCAAGGGCATCTGCAGTCTCAGTTTCTGACACTCAGCAGCCTTCCCCCAGCCTTGCTGCAGCCAATGGGGTCCCATTACGGAGGAGCTGCAGGGTGGGAAGGGGGCAATTTCGCAAGGGAGGCAAATCACCCTCGAAGGGCAAAAAGTAGGAGGTGTGGCAAAATGTATTTCATTGTTTTATTGAAGGCCGAGGGTCGTGGTCAAATTTTTGTTACTGTTTTAGACATTGGCCCCGATTTTCGGCTTGTGTGGGGAATGGTCGGATTTCCCCGAATGTGGGGTTTCTGACACACATAAAAAAGTGTCAACCAGCCCCACGCAATTTTCCCTCAATTGGCCAATTAATTCCCAGCATGTGGGAAGCCTTGCTAATTGTCTAAATCGAGTCAGAAATCCCCACAGTATGATGTCATCATTCGTGGTGCTTTCAAGGTCCATGGCAAGCACTGCATCCTCTGAAGGCTTCCAAATGAACCATACAGGATGGCAGAGGAGCCTGCAGCAGCTGTGGCCAGTGCCAGACCCCGAGCTGCCTTCAAATTCGACGAGGCTTCACTGCAGGCATTATTGGATGGGGTTAGGGCCCACAAGGAGGTCCTCTTCCCTAGGTCAGGGAGGAAGAGGCCTCCCACTGAGACCAATGCTGCATGGATGCAGGTGTCAGCAGATGCCAACTCGCTGGGAGTCACCAGAGGAACCTTGGCATTACATCTGTAACTCCTTCCTTTACTCCCCCACAGTACCATCCAGAGCCCCCGTCCTCACTGTGGAGGAGGAAGAGGCTGTGCAGCCAGACTCCTCAGAGGAAGCTCCAACCTCTGAGGGTGCAGCGTCAGCAGAAGTAAGCGCACCCAGCACCAGCGCAGACACTCACACCTCGGGGGGACCTTCGGGACATAGAGTAGTGTTGTCACCTGGTGTTTCACAGCTGACAAGTGAGCCTCAGCAGATACTGGAGACAGGGACAGCAGTGGAGAGTCCTCGTCGGAGGGCGCAGGGCTCTGCCAGCTCAGCTCAGCTGCGCTGCATCTCGACCCTCTGCCTCTGGGTCCATCCGCAAGAGAAGAGGTGATGGATCTCCATGCACAGATGCAGGAGTCTCTGGCAGGTTTTGTCTCCGGGGTCGCTGCGAGTGTGGAGCGAATGGAGGAGTCTATAGCGACCATGAGCAGAGCCTTTGTGGAGTCATTGGTGCATGAACGCAGCACCATGGAAAGGTTGGCAACCTCCATGGAGGAGATAACTCGCCAGGGTACGGAAAACATGGTGAGTGCTCATAAGAGAATGACATCTCTTGAGGAGCGTTGGCCATCTGTTGAACAGAGAAACCAGATCTTCATGGAAGTCCTTCTGAGTAGGACTGCCAGTGCAGAAACGGGTCCCACTGGCCCCCTAAAGCGCAGCAAGGTGCTCTCAAGCCACTTCCAAGCGCTGGCCCCTTCTGGCTTGTGCAGCTTCAGGTGAGTGAGCAGCAGCCTGGTGCTCCTGGTAATCATCCTGCTGTTCCTGGTTCTGCTGCTGCCACCTCTGCTGTTGGAGATCCTCTAATGCCAGGAACGGAAGGTGCCAAAGGCCTCCCATGCTTCTAGCAGATGCCTCGGTTGAGGAGGTCCTGAGTTAGGGTGGTGAGAGGGACTTCCCAGGAGCTCACACTGAAGAAGTGTGTGAGGCTCCAACTTTCTGCAGCTGCTCCTAAGGCTTCAAATAGTTCCCCCAAGCCTTGATCAACAAGGTCCTGCAGCCTGCAAATGCTGCCTCTTTAAATCTCTTCAGCCCTCAGCGACCTGCTGCTGCAAGCAAGCAAGCCAGCTGTTTTCACGCCAGCTCTCATCGGCGGGGTTCCCCGCAGGCGGGTTTCAGGTGGGGAAAGCCCCAAAGTCGCAACGGCACGGGAAAATCGTCCTTAACAAAGGTGATCATTGGTGATTAGTGCTCCGACGAGCAGTCATAGAGTCATAGAGTAATACAGCACGGATAGAGGCCCTTCGGCCCATCGTGTCCGCGCCGGCCATCAAGCCCTGTCTAATCTAATCCCATATTCCAGCATTTGGTCCGTAGCCTTGTATGCTATGGCATTTCAAGTGCTCATCCAAATGCTTCTTAAATGTTGTGAGGGTTCCTGCCTCCACAACCCTTTCAGGCAGTGAGTTCCAGACTCCAACCACCCTCTGGGTGAAAAAGTTCTTTCTCAAATCCCCTGTAAACCTCCCGCCCTTTACCTTGAATCTATGCCCCCTAGTTATTGACCCCTCTATTAAGGGAAAAAGCTCCTCAGCATCCATCCTATCTATGCCCCTCATAATTTTGTACACCTCAATCATGTCCCCCCTCAGCCTCCTCTGCTCCAAGGAAAACAAACCCAATCTGCCCAGTCTCTCTTCATAGCTGAAGCGCTCCAGCCCTGGTAACATCCTGGTGAACCTCCTCTGCACCCTCTCTAACGCGATCACATCCTTCCTGTAGTGTGGCGACCAGAACTGCACACAGTATTCCAGCTGTGGCCTAACCAGTGTTTTATACAGCTCCATCATAACCTCCTTGCTCTTATATTCAATGCCTCAGCTAATGAAGGCAAGTATCCCATATGCCTTTTTTACCACCTTATCCACCTGTTCCGCTGCCTTCAGGGATCTGTGTACTTGCACACCCAGATCCCTCTGACCCTCCGTCTTGCCTAGGGTCTTTCCATTCATTGTGTATTCCCTTGCCTTGTTAGTCCCCCCAAAGTGCATCACCTCGCACTTTTCCGGGTTAAATTCCATTTGCCACTGTTCCGCCCATCTGACCAACCCATCTATATCGTCCTGCAGACTGAGGCTACCCTCCTCGCTATTTACCACCCTACCAATTTTTGTATCATCTGTGAACTTACTGATCATACCTTTTACATTCATATCCAAGTCATTAATGTAGACCACAAACAGCAAGGGACCCAGCACCGATCCCTGTGGTACCCCACTGGCCACAGGCTTCCAGTCACAAAAACAACCTTCGACCATCACCCTCTGCCTTCTGCCACTAAGCCAGTTTTGTATCCAATGTGCCAAGGCACCCTGGATTCCATGGGCTCTTACCTTCTTGACCAGTCTCCTGTGCGGGACTTTATCGAAGGCCTTACTGAAATCCATGTATACCACATCCACTGCGTTACCCTCATCCACACACCTAGTCACCCCCTCAAAAAATTCAATCAAATTAGTCAGACATGATCTTCACTTGACAAAGCCATGTTGACTATCCCTGATTAACCCTTGCCTCTCCAAGTGGAGACAAATTTTGTCCCTCAGAATTTTTTCCAATAATTTTCCTACCACTGATGTTAGGCTCACTGGCCTGTAGTTCCCCGGTTTTTCCCTACTACCCTTCTTGAATAATGGTACTACATTAGCGGTTCTCCAGTCCTCTGGCACATCCCCTGTGGCCAGAGAGGTCCTGAATATATGTGTTAGAGCCCCCGCAATCTCTTCCTTTGCCTCACACAGCAGCCTGGGATACATTTCATCCGGGCCTGGGGATTTATCCATTTTTAGGCCAGCTAAAACCGCCAATACCTCCTCCCTCTCGATGTTAATATGTTCGAGCATATCACAGTCCCCCTGCCCTATTTTTATGTCTACATCGTCCTTCTCCATAGTGAAAACAGATGCAAAAAATTCATTTAGAACCCCTCCTACATCTTCTGGCTCCACACACAGATTGCCACTTTTGTCCCTAATGGGCCCTATTTTTTCCCTAGTTATCCTCTTACCCTTAATATACTTATAAAACATCTTAGGATTTTCCTTTATTTTGCTCGCCAGTGTTATTTCATGGCCCCTCCTTGATCTCCTAATTTCTTTTTTAAGTATCCCCCTGCACTTTTTGTACTCCTCTAGGGCTTCCTCCGTCTTTAGCCTTTTGTATCTACCAAAAGCCCTCCTTTTTTTCCTAATCCATTCTCGTATATCCCCTGACATCCAAGGTTCCCTGTGGTTTTTGGAACCACCCTTGACCTTTACGGGAACATGTTGCCATTGTATGATCTCAATCTCCCTTCTGAAAGCCTCCCATTGCTCCGATGCGGATTTTCCTACAAGTAGCTGACCCCAGTCCATTTTGGCCAGATCCTGCCTTATCCTATTAAAATCGGCCTTCCCCCAATTTAGAACCTTTATTTCCGGCCCATCCCTGTCCTTTTCCATGACCACCTTAAATCTTACCATATTATGGTCACTATCACCAAAGTGCTCACCTACTAGCACTTTTTCCACTTGGCCGGCCACATTCCCTAGAATTAGGTCCAGTACCGCCCCCTCTCTTGTAGGACTTTCTACATGCTGGCTCAAAAAGCTCTCCTGGATGCACTTTAAGAATTCTACACCCTCTGAGCCTTTCACACTCTGACTATCCCAGTTAATATTGGGGAAGTTGAAATCCCCCATTATTATTACCCTATTATTTGCACATTTCTCTGAGATTTGCCTACATATCTGTTCCTCTATCTCCCCCTGACTGTTTGGAGGCCTATAGTACACTCCCAGCAAAGTGCTTGCCCCCTTTTTGTTTTTAAGCTCCACCCATATGGCCTCATTAGAGGAACCTGCTAATATATCATCCCTCCTTACTGCAGTAATTGACTCCTTAATTAATATTGCGACACCCCCTCCTCTTATAACTCCCCCTCTGTCTCGCCTGAAGATTCTGTACCCCGGAATATTGAGCTGCCAGTCTTGCCCCTCCCTCAACCATGTCTCCGTGATAGCAACAATATCATACTCCCATGTGTTTATCAACACCTTCAGTTCATCCACCTTATTTGCAAGACTCCTTGCATTAAAATAGATGCCATCCAGCCTTGCCCTTATATATTTGCCCTGTCTACCAAGCTGACTTGTTTTTTTCTCTATAATTGGCAGCACATCACCCCCGATTTCAGCTCCCCTCTGTATCCCATCCCCCTGCCAAGTTAGTTTAAACCCCCCCCAGCAGTGCTAGCAAACCTCCCCGCCAGCGGCGGGCGGGACTGAAGCGGGGCGCGTGGAAACGGCGATCCGAAAGTCGGACGGGGCGGGGAATCAGGCGGGGGGGGTCCCGACCCGCTTTTTCCGCGATTTTCGGACCACGGCCGCATGAAAAGCCGCCCGACAGCTGCCCGAAAATCGGGGCCATTGTCTCCAGCTTGTGAGAGCCAGTTATGTGAATGACTTTTTTTTGGTGTTTCTTTCTATTACTTTGTCATGTGGAAATGAGACACAGTTTGGGAAATAAAGAAGTGTCTGTATTCAAAATGTGCATGTTTGGTCTTTGCACTCATTGTTGCCTTGACCGGCTTAGGGGTTGCGGGATGGTTTCATTCAGGTTGTTTGAATGGCAGAAGCCATACCCTCAGAGGGGGCCTAGAAACGACTTGCCTTTGACGGACGGCCCTTCCACTTTGTGCCTCCCTCCTGCCTTGGTGCTGCTGATGTTCATCCTCCTCATCCTCCTCCTCCTCCTCCTCCTCCTCTGCTGATGCTCCAATGTCTGGTGGCATTGGCTGGGTCCTGAGGATTGCCAGGTTATGCAGCATGCAGCACACAACAACGAAGTGGGAGATTCGCTCAGGCGAGTACTGCAGGGCTCCTCCAGGATGGTCCAGACAGCGGAACCATTGCTTGAGCACGCCGATTGTGTGCTCAACGATGTTCCTGGTAGCTTGATGGCTCTCGTTGTATCGTAGCTCAGCAGGGGTGCTGGGCGAACAGAGCGGGGTCATCTGCCACAGAAGTCTGGCGCAGGATGAAGGCATCGTGGCTGCTGCCTGGAAGGTGGGCATTGACAGCAAGTATCAGCTGTCTGTGGTCATAGACCAACTGGTCGTTTAAGGAATGGAAGCCCTTTCGGTTGCGGAAATCCTCGGCATTCTCTTGCGGCGCCCGCAAAGCCACATGGGTGCAGTCAATGGCGCCCTGCACCATGGGGAAGCCCGCTATCCTAGCAAAGCCCGTTGCACGTTCTTGCTGCTTGTCCGGGGTCATGGGGAAAGAGATGTACTCTCGTCTCCTTTTAAAGAGGGCATTTGTGACCTGACGGATGCAGCAATGCACCGCGAACTGGGAGATATTGGTGATGTCCCCAGTAGCTGATTGAAAGGAGCCGGTGGCATAAAAGTTGAGAGCCACTGTTATCTTCACTGCCGCTGACAGGGACGTCCTGCTCCTCAGTTGAGGCTGCAGATCTGGCTGAAGCAGGTGACAGAGCTCAGTGACCACCTCCTTGCTGAATCGCAGCCTTCGCAAACACTGCTCCTCAGACATGTTAATGTATGAGAACTGTTGGCGAAAAATCCTGGGAGGGTAAGGTCTCCTGCACCGACGCCTGTTGGCCCTCCTCTGTCTGGCCATGATTGCCACTCTCTCTCTGCGTCTCTGTGCCCTCTGAATGTGATGGAGAAGGACGACGTTCCCATCCATTGCAGCCCCATAGTATCTGGGCAATCAAAGTTATGACGGTCAAAAAGCAAAGTACCTGCAAAGTTATGGTCAGAAGCCAAAACTACCTCAGACAGCGTTGACTCAATGCAGAAGTCTCGCTTTCTCTCTTTGTCTCTCTCCAAATCTCTCTCTCTCTCTCAGAACGAGTGGTGCAAAAATGGCTACCACACAAAAGCCAGGAAGAGGCCCCCTTTAAATAGCGCCCCCGCAGCCCCACAGCGACTGGGAAGCATTCCAGTCAACCTGTCATTGGTCGCGCCAGGCGGAAAGGAGGGGGGCGCCACTGAATTTCCAGTCCGGGGCGCCCCAAGGGCGTTGCACTCTCAAATGACGTCAAGATCTGCGTGCGCAGGAGATCGGGCGGTATTGTTTAGTGCCGCCGCAAAATGTGCGGTCAATTTCGTGAGAGGCGCAGATATCACCGCGCCCGGGCGCTAGTTGGTTTGCGCCCCACTTAGCGCCCTAAGGCGCTAACGGGTGGCGCTACCAACTGAATTTTTCCCCCACTGTTTTTTGTCCTTAAGCCAATTCCTTATCCAAGCTGCCACTGACCCACCTATTCCATGAGCCTCAATTTTGTTAACCAGCCTTCTATGTGGTACTTTGTCAAACGCCTTCCTAAAATCCATGTAGACAACATCCATTGCATTCCCTTCATCGATCCTCCCTGTTACTTCATCAAAAAATTCAATTAGATTAGTCAAACGTAATCTGCCTTTTACAAATCTGTATTGGCTCTCCTTAATTATCTTAAACCTCTCCAAGTACCTGTTACTTTTTCCTTGATTATTGTTCTAAAACTTTACCCACCACTGATGTTAAACTGACCGGCCTGTAGTTACTAGGATTGTCCTTACACCCTTTCTTGAACAATGGTGTCACATTTGCCACTTTCCAATCCTCAGGCACCTCCCCCGCATCTAGGGAAAATATATAGTGAAATAATGGTGTAAATATTTGATTGTAAATATGGTTACAATAAATTTGAATGTAGTCAAAAGAAATGGTTTTGTACATGAAGGAAAATTATATGAAGTAGAATTTGATCTTCCATGGAAATCACAAATACAGCAACTGTATTACTGTTCTGGCTTTTTCATTATGTAACAATATTTCTAACACCTATAAAACCATATTACAAAAAAAATGTTTTGCCATTTTACCTAGAATTGAGCAGGATCAACCAGAATTAAGTTGGCATTCAGCATCAATCTGGAATTATGACAATACACAAGTGGAAAATATTTCAGATAATTATATTAAGATGCTGTGGTAATTTTTAGCCATGGAACAGATCGTGCAATTGTCAACTGTGCATTTCCTTTCTGGTAGCCATCTGCAAAAAAGGTGTGAAAAGCATCTATGGTGTCAGTTCTTTTGCTAAAGTCAGCACTATTTTTTTTTAAAAGCACCTTGGTGAAAGCTAAAAGTCTTTTCTATTTTTAATTAAATGTATATTATAAAGTATATATCAACACAAATCTTTTATGCTTCTGACCTATGTATGCTTTTTTTTAACTTCCCATATATATTTTAAAATTAAATTGGAATCTACCCAACTTATTTTAGTCTGTCACAATTCAAAGCTTTCTGCATATGCGATAGATATAAATATGTTTTCTTGCCATATACTGTGGTTCATCTGTGACTTTACCAGCACAATGACATTTGTGATAGTATTTAAAAAAATAAAAATTAATGCATATTCTAAAAAATTGTACTTGGCTGTTTTGGAGGAAATGGGAGAAAACAATTCTATGTAACAAGCACCACAAAAATATTTTTAGGTACCACAAACGTCCTGATGAACAAGACTGCTATGAAGGTAGTGGTACAGCCATTCTGCTGCAACAACCACAACACAATTTACTCACCCACCAAAAAACAATCTCCTAAAATCACCTCGACTATATTTTCAAAGTTTTAGTACATCTTTCAAATAAGAGGGTCACGAATCCTGGTTTCTATATGTTCCTGATGCCAACATGGCAAATGGTAACCTCAGTGCTACTGCATGATATAAGTTGCAACTTTCCTTAATTTACTTACTCAAATTATATTACCCAAACATGTGGTACAAAGGCACGTAAGATAATATAATTGGTGGCAGCAGGAATAGAAGATGTTAATCCTTGCTGACCATCGCTAAGTAACTCTTTACAATAAATTAAACAAAACAAAATTTAATGAAGAGAAGTAATGAGGCTAGTCTTACAATAGTTTAGAACATTAAAATCTAAATTTTTAAATAATGTAGGCCTAGAAATTGGGTATAGCCCCGCTTGGGGCGTTAGAATTGGCGGAGCGCAAATTTTATAGCCAGACGCAACTTCTCGACACCTCGTGTGATATTGGGTTGCAGCGCCCCAAAGGTGATTGAGGCGCGAGTTCAGGCGTTACACGGGGCACCTAAGGTGCTAACATGCCGGCGCAACCCAATATCGGGGCGTCCAGCCGCAGCGCAGGTGCTCTCAATTACCCATGACCACGAGACTTCCAGGCGTCGGCCAGCTCTTAAAGGGGTGGGTCAGGCAGCTCCAGCATCCACAGTCTGCGCCTTGTAGGCCTGCAAATCGGCGCAGGCCCTTCTCTGGCGCAAAAAACTTGGAGCATATGGAGAGGGTGAGACAGAGAGCAGAGCGCTTCACCAATGAGTCTCTGGAGGAATTGGTGGCCGCAGTGGAGCACCGGCGAGATGTCCTCTACCCCGACAATGGCAGGAGGCCTAATCATAAGGACTACCGACGAGCTTGGAGGGATGTTTCTCAGAGGGTCAACTCCAGCAGCATGGTGACCAGGAGATGATAACCCAGGGCATCATGTAAGGGCTGTTCCACCATGGGGGGCATGAGATCATAACTCAGGGCATCATGTAACATCACTTCCCGTCCTTTGCCCTGCAGGCCAAGCTGGCGAGAAACCGCAAGGAGCAGCTTCGCACCGGAGGAGGCCGTCCTCAACTGGAGCCTCTGACGGATCTCGAGGAGAGAGTCCACCAGATTGTGGGAGGACGCCTGAGTGGTCCTGTCACCACTGCAGCTGCCGACCCCATTGTCCACAGCGATGGTAAGGTTCTCTACTATTACAGCTGTCACATTCCAGTTGTTTCCCCCGCCAGCATGCTTTCTCAATGTGGAGCCATGTCATCGCATTGCCACACTGTTGCATCCCTTGCTGCCAAACTGTCCTTTTGCTAAAGCCACTCTTCAACCTCCCTGCTTTCAGATGCTGCATCACCAGCTCGGGAGCCGGCCCCTCAAGCTGCCAGTGCCAGTGCCTCCGGAGGCGACGACCAGGAAGAAGCCGGACCATCCGTGCCAGCCTCAGGGGAGCCACCGCATCTGGAGACTGGGGATAGTAGTTCCCTTGAGGGGAGGGGGGGGCTCTGATGAGGAGCCAGTTGCAGGAACCAGCGGCCTGCAGCAACGCACGGGGGGTAGGGACGCTCGGGGGCTGTCTCCCCGGAGGGCGAGGCAGGCCACCATGACTGCTGCAGAGTGCAGAGGAGGTGCGTAGCCTTGCCGAGATGAGTGCCCAGGCCTGGCTCAGGCACACTGAGCTGATGGCTGCAGTGGGGAGGATGCCTGAGTCGATCGACACACTGGGAAAGAGTGTGCTGGACTTTGGGGCAGCAATGGAAAGGACTGTCCAGGGCTTTGGCCCAGCAATGGAAAGGTCTGTCCAGGGCTTCGGCCCAGCAACGGAAAGGTCTGTCCAGGGCTTGTCCGAGGCAGTGGAAAGGTCTGTCCAGGGCTTGTCCGAGGCAGTGGAAAGGTCTGTCCAGGCCTTGTCCGAAGCAGTGGAAAGGACTGTCCATGGCTTTTCCCAAGCACTGGCACCTGCCACGCAGGTCCTCATTGCTGCCACGCAGTCACTTGCTGGCCTCGTCCACACGCAAATTGAGGTCACGCGAACACTCTCTGCTGCCACCCTAGCTGCATCAGGCAGGATCACCCCAGGCCCTTGCAGCACCACAGCAGGCCAGGAATCTGTGGAGCAGTCGATTGTGGCGTATGATCCTGTGCGGCCCCGTCAGAGTGCTAGTGTTTCGGCCGACCACGGTGCAGGTGTCCTCTCTCTGCATGTGAGCAGTCCTGATGCTACCGCTGGCATGTTAGCAGAGCAGCTGCCATCACCTGCGCGGCAGACTGCTAGCAGACATGCCCAGTTGGAGCAGCCTGCTTGCGGGACCTCCAAGCCCAGAGGTCGTCCAGGCCGTCCCTCAAGGGCTTCAGCGCTTCCAGACACTCAGCAGGCGTCCCCCAGCCTTGACGCAGCCACTGGGGTCCAATTACGGAGGAGCTGCAGGGAGGGAAGGGGCCAACCTCGTAAGAGGAGTCGGTCTCCATCAAGGGGTCACCAGTAGAGGGAGGTGCTAAGACGTCTCTTTTTCCAGATTTAAGGCCGTCCACACCTGCTGTGTTTGTTTGTTATGGTTTGGTTAGTTTTGCCGGGTTGCCAGACAGTTATCTGTTAGTTTGTTAGTTATGATTTCTGTTACCATTATGTTGTCATGCTGGAAGGAAGCACTTGTTTGAAAATAAAGAAAACTTTTTATTTACAATCGAGCTGTACACTATTTAAATTCATCGAGGCCTTCATAGGCTTACAGCGAACCGGAGGGCGCTGTTCGAATCACAGCCACCATTCCGTCTGAGGGGCCTAGAACTGAGTCCTTACGAGCCTCTGACGAACGGCCCTTCCAGTTTCTGGAGCCCTCCCATCTTCCTCCTCCTCCTCCTCCTCGCCCTCATGCTCCTCCTCCTCCTCCTCGTCCGCCTGCTCTGCTGGACCTTGAGGGTCGGCTGGCATTGGCTGGGTGCGTCGAATGGCCAGGTTGTGGAGCATGCAGCAGACAACAATGATGCGCGCCACATGCTCCGGCGAGTACTGTAGGGCACCCCCCGAATGGTCCAGACAACGGAAACGCTGCTTCAGCACACCAATTGTGTGCTCCACAATGTTCCTGGTGGCCTGATGGCTGTTGTTGTAATGCTCTTCTGCCGGGGTGCTGGGCAAACGGAGCGGGGTCATGAGCCATGGGCAGAGAGGATAGCCCTTGTCGCCCAGAAGCCAGCCTCGTGGGTGAGCCGGGGCCTCAAAAAGGTCAGCCACTGAGGTCTGCCGCAGGGTGAACGCGTCATGGCTGCTGCCAGGGAATTGTGCGTTCACCGCCATGATCATCTGCCGGTGATCACAGACCAGCTGCACATTAAGGGAGTGGAAGCCCTTTCGGTTACGGAACTCCTCCGGATTCTGTAATGGCGCCCGCACAGCCATGTGTGTGCAATCAATGGCCCCCTGCACCATGGGGAAGTCCACAATAGCTGTGAAGCCCTGTGCGCGCTCCCCCTGCTTCTCCAGGGTCACAGGGAAGGTGATTAATTCGCGCCTCCTTTTGTAGAGGGCAGCTGTCACTTGCCGGATGCAGCAATGCACCGCAAATTGAGAGATATTTGATATGTCCCCAGCTGCTGCCTGAAACGATCCGCTGGCGTAAAAGTTGAGCACAACAGTGACTTTCACGGCCACCGACAGAGAGGTCCTGCACCGTATCCGTGGCTGCAGATCCCCAGCAAGCAGGTGGCACAACTCAGTGACGACATCCTTACCAAATCTGAGCCTTCGCAGACACTGCTCCTCCGACATGGTAAGGTAGGAGACCTGCTGCCTGAAAACCCTGGCAGCGTATGGTCGGATTCGGCGACGTCCATTGGCCCCCCTCCTTCTGGCCAATCCCGGCCCTCTCGCCCTCCGTCTCTGTGTCCTTGCCAGTTGTTCAGCCAGGATGACGTTCCCCTCCAAAGCAGCTCCCATTATTCTGGCCGACGAGTAAGACGCAGTCAGCTTTCTGGATCCAACTGTTCTGGACAGGGCTGAAGGTCCCAAGGCTCCTCTGGCTCAATAAGAACAAATCTGTGTAACTGAATGTCTGCAACTCTCTCCAGCAGTGAGCAGTATGGCCAGGCCAAATGGCTGCCGGTTTTATACTAGTGCTGTCCCCTTTAAAGAGCGCCCCACGAGTCCGAGAAGGACCTGGTAACGTTCCATCCAACTGTCACTAATAGCGCCAGGCGGAATGGAGGGGGGCGCCACTGAATTTCCGGTACGGGGTGCCAAAAAGGCGTTGCACAATGAAATGACGTCATTGGCCCAGAACTTGGTGTCGGGGGCTTGCCGCGCGTGCAAGCCCCCGATGTGCACTTACCCGGCGCGCCGACATCTGAAACCTGGCCCGCAGTGGATTTCCTGTCAGTGGCCCGGTTCTGATGTCGGCGCGCTGTGCTAACCTGACCCAGCGGCGTAGTTAGTGCGATGTGCCGGCTGGGATCAGGTGAGCACTGTTCAGCCAATCAGGGGAGGGGAAACTTCATTCATAAGTTTGAGAGTCAGAACTGTCAAACTCATGAAAAGTACTGCACCCCAAAACACTACTTAAACTTTAAATAACATTTTTAAAAACATCCCAATCATTAAATTAAGTATAAATAAGTTTAAAAAAAAATTTAAACAATTTTTTTTGTTGAAAAAAATACATTTTTAATAAAAAGGGTCTAAAACTAAACTTACCTTATTGTAGATTCTTTAAAATAATAAACCTGTGGAAAATTTTTTTCTAAATTGCACTAAAACACCACTTACCTGTAAAAATAAATACTTACGTGTGCTTTTTACAAGCATAAAGACCGGAGGCCTTTACACATGCGCAAATCCCCCAAAACAGAGGAAATCCAAGACGCACGTGCTGCCCCCTACAGCGCACGCGCTAGCCTCTTCACCTCTTGGGTTAGAGGAGAGGAAATGCCCTGAATTGCTTTGTTGTTTCCAGAGCTGAAATGGCGTTGGAATTTTCTGTTCACAAGGATAAGCGCAGAGAAACAGTTCTGGTGCTTATGTGCCTATAAGAGACTCCCCCAGAGTTTATTTGTGATCCTGGAGCCATTCCGTGATTCTCTCACTAGTCGTCAATGACTTTATCTACATGTGCACAAGAGTTTCCTGGACTTACCCACCTTAGCGCACTTGGGGTAAGTTACATCTCTTGAGGTGAGACACAACAGATGTCAGGATCAGCTGTTAAGGTGGAAGTGAAGAGTTCCCGCAGTAGAAGAGGCTGGAGTTCTGAAATTGAACATTTCTGAAGGTAGGGAACATTTTTAAAATTGTTTTCTTTTGCATTCTCCTACCGACACCTGCACTTGTTCTTGATTGCTTCTCAGAGGATCAGAGCCCCAGCAGATTTTCAGACCCACATACCCACCATCCAATGCCAGGAGCAGAGGCGAAGGCATGGGCTCAGGGTGTTCAAAGCACATCCCCCTCCCATTTTGGGCCACTCCTTCTTTCAAAATAATATGCCTTAGATCACTTGATAGAACACAGAAGCAGCAGATGTTCTTCCAGGGTTAGTCAGTTCTGCAAGTTGGCCAGTGAAAACCAATTAATTGAGCTTGCGCTTCTAAATGTTCACCAGGATATTGCAATGAATAGTAGTAAAGTATAGTAGTCTAGACACAAAAGGCATCAAGTGGCATGGGGAGAGAGCGGGAATATGGTATTGAGATAAAGGATCAGCCATGATCATATTGAATGGCGGAGCAGGTTCGAAGGGCCAAATGGCCTACTCCTGCTTCTAAGTTTCTATGTTTCTATTGATAGACCAGTGACACATAACTGGTGCTTGGACTTTGTGCTTTATGGTTTTTGTCTGACAAGACTGTTGTTCTCTTTTTATTTGCTTTATTTGAATTGTTAGATTAATGGAAGTAATAATGGTTGAACCTTATTGTGAAACTCCTATTTAAAAAATAGACCTTTTGAAATAACTTTTGAAGTAGTTTTGTTTGGTCTGGTAAGCTCTGTAAGTTGTTTTCTCGGGCGCACCGAAAACACACCTCTTACTACAAGTTCTGGAGGATGGGGATTATATGGAACAGATCAGACTCGGACGCCCATTTGAGGTCAACCGTATTGTGTTTAATAGGATTATGAATAACACTCGTAAGAGTAAAAAACAATGCAACCCTGACTTGTCCAACAAGCCATACAGTGCTAAATTACCACGGTCTAATAAAAGAATCCTCCCGTGAAATAAACTAACACAGGCCCCCAGCACTAAGCCCCTCTAAGGTTTGGTTGGGACTTACAATCACCCCCTCACACAGCTAAGTGGTCTTGTGGATGTGTAGGCGCAGGCAATATGCTCACCCCGATTGCCCGTTGTCTTGCTTGCAGCTTCTTCCTGTACGTCTCGCTCCTGGTTCCGTACCGCCGACGCAGTATCCAAGTTCCAGTTTGAGCCGAGGTCCATTGATGAGGGATGAAGATCAGCGCTCAGCTTCTTGCGGTGTTCCGTCGAGCCAAGCTCCACTCAGGAGACTCGCTGTAGACTGATGCCGAGGAGAAGAGGGAGAGGGAGCAGCCCCCAAACGGCTCCTTATATACCCAAAACATTAGCAGGTAATGGGTTTCAATCTCAAACCGAACTTGCTTAACTGGCTTATCTCCTGGAAGACAATGGCCTGGCCATCTCCTGCCTTCCACCAGTTTTGGTTGGGACTGTGCTTTATTGATAGTGTCTCTGAGCTACCTCTTGGGGTATTGTTCCCAGTAATCATGTTAGATGGTGATGACGTCAATCGGCCTGGGTTCCCTTCCACCCAGCCTGTCAGTGTGAGATGGCTGTTTGCATATGAATGCACCTTAGTCAGGTTAGCCTGGCTTGCAAACCTATTCCTTAAGCCACTCCCACAAGCTTGCCCAACAGTACAGTTCTTGGGGTTTTGGATATAAAATATGATTCATAAAAATGGCCAGAAAGCTGGTGCTGCACTCATATCCAAACACCACCACCTACTCAAGAGCAACTAGGGATGGGCAATAAATTCTGGCCTTGCTGGCAATGCCCACATCCTGTGAGTGAATACATTTAAAAAAATGAATAACTAGCCCCCGCCCAAAGGCACGCTCTCAGGATGAAGGAGTTAGTGAGTCAGAAGGATTTTCACTGGGTGCAGCATCAAGTATTAATGAGAATGAAGACCTGGGAGTGGAACAGAAGGATAGTACTATTCCTCTACCAAAGGAAGAGCAATGACCACTCCCGGCTGAGGAAACTAGGACACAGATTTCAGAGGCCCAGTTTTCAAAAGATCTATAATTAGGTAACATTGATCTCGTGCAGGTAGTGGAGGTGGTTTCCATGTATATGGTTGAGATGATGGACAAGTAGAAGGAGGCCAGTATCTCCATCTGTAACACATTACAGGAAGTTTCTCGTAAACTGCACCCTGGAGACAGTGACAGACCAGGGTGCAGATGTCACTGTCTCTCTGGAGATTGACATTAAACATGCTTCCGAAGGCCCACTCAAACATCTGCACATGAAGGAGCTTCAAATATGTACCCAACACCCCTTGCCACTGCAAAAGAAAGACTGCTGTTTTCCAAGAGGAGAGTCACTTCAGACTTCTATGGCTTCAGAATAACCACCCCAGCCATTCAAGGGCAAGCAAATGGGATTAATATATAACACTTTCATAAGAGCCATTGCATGAGATGTGCTGTAAAATTCTATAATCTTATGATTCTAAGTACTTAAGTAGTTGTTTACCCTAATTGTAGAATCACAGTGAGTTCCTGACAATTAAAAATATACAACCAGGTGAAGTAACATTCCTACTACCCCACCCAGCCTGCCATTTTGAATGTGGGCAGGATACTGCTACATGTTCGTGCTCACCTAAAATGTGACTCCTTTCCTCGAGCAGCTCAAGATACAGTGATGGATGTGACAGACTCGGTTCATGGACTTAAATAATGGGCTACATTTTCTTAACCAGTTTTTACCTTCTTGGAGGTAGACTCTCTTTATCCACCATTATATGTAAGCAAATTGTAAATCTGTTTATAAAGAACAGCTTTATAACTTTGATACACATAGCACACAGAGGAAATCTTCCCCTCCCTCCTTATTTCACACTTGTTGATGTGGAGGGAAGGGGGAGAAATGCTGCTACACAAACCACTAGTTTAAAAGAAGTAAGTTCATTTCATACTCTCCAGAGTGATAAGGATACATTGGCCCAGATTTTGTTGTAGCAGGGCATCTAATGGCATCTGCCGTTAGTTAAACCTGCCCTTGCACGTTTAGGGCTTTCAATGTTTTGCGTGGCAAGTTGTTTGAAGTGCGAGCTGATAACGTTGCACCTGGGACCTGAGTGAACAGGGAAATCAACAGGGTTTCTCCATAACCAATCAGATTGAAGAATTATGATTAACAGCGCACGGACTGATAGGAAAGTGTAAATTAGAGTGGGTTAATTCAAAGTCAAATCAGGTACAGAAATAGAAATAAAGAGAGGGAAATAAAGATTGGATTAAGAGAGATGGGGCTAAATTGGATAAGGCCCGCAAACGGGCACGGGGATTGCGATGCCGTGTATTACTTTCAACTGCCTGCACCCGTTGAAAGTAATACAGGCAGCATGCAAAATTCATGCTGCCTGCTCATTAACATGATTGAAGTGCTGAGCCCAGCGATGAACACGCTGCTGGTTGGCTCAGCGCTCAGCAGGAGGCCCAATATCGTGGGAAGTCTGCTCTGTATTTAAAGGTTGCCTGCAGAGTGGAAGGCTGTCTGCACTTCTTAAAGGGGAGGTGCTTTGTGAACAAAGTACCTTATCTGACTGGAGCTAAGCAAAGGGGAAGTTAGCAATATCACAACAAGGCAGAGAAAGGACACCTCGATTCTCGGAAGCAGCACTGGAGGCCTTGGTGCAGGGGGTCGATAAGAGGAGATAGGTCCTCTACCCGCAGGGGGGCAGGAGGCCCTCCAGACACACTGTACGAAGGCAGTGGGAGCAGTTAGCTGAAGCGGTCAGTGCCACCAGTCTTTCTCCCAGGACCTGGATCCAGTGCTGGAAGAAATTTAATGACCTCACACCAGTGGTCAAGGTGAGTGAATGCATCTTCAAATGCCATATCCCACCAACTGCACTACTAGCCTCACACACTGCTCAATGTACCACAACCCCATCACTCACCAACCAACAAACTCT
Source organism: Somniosus microcephalus (assembly GCF_052327205.1). Taxonomy (NCBI): domain Eukaryota; kingdom Metazoa; phylum Chordata; class Chondrichthyes; order Squaliformes; family Somniosidae; genus Somniosus; species Somniosus microcephalus. The sequence continues at coordinate 196,672,588 of NC_140994.1, read as the reverse complement.
ATCAATCATGACTCACATTTCATAATCATAGCTTCACCTCACACTCACACACTTACCACTGCTGCAAGCCTCACACCCATATCTCACAGCTTGCACAAAATGCCAGCTATTCAACCATGACAGGCACATCACCCAAACACATTGCACCCCACTCACTGACACACTTCCCTTTCTCTTGCAGAACAAGGTGGCGCATAACTGGCACCAGCAGGAGCTAATGGGCAGGGGGGGGGAGGGGGGGGCAAACATGGCTGCAGAACCTGACCCAGCTGGAGGAGACTGCGCTGGAGAAATTGGACAGGCCGTCACTGAGGCCATGGCGCTGGGTGAGGCTGAAAGCATTGATGATGACGGTATGCTCATACCTAATCCTACTTCTCACATCCCACTTCCCCCTCAACCCACAATCTTTTCTCACTTACAAGCTGCTGATGGTGTAAGCATGCACATCTTGCTTTCCTCCCACCCCTCCTCTCACCTGACCCTTGTGCCTTTCTCCTTTCAGACACCCAAAAACTGCCACCAGCCCAGCCTATGCAGGAAGAAGTAGAGGAGGAGAATGATAGAGAAGAAGAGACACCATCACTCGTTCTGACACTCCCAGGCACCAGCTCAGAAAATGGCACTGTGCAAATTTTAGAGGGTGGTATAGAGGCGGGATCTGCATGTGGTGAGTCACTGGGCACAAGTGGCCTGCAGCCAGGGCAGGTGCCAGCTCCCCGGAGGGCGAGGTCGCACAGGCGTTCTGCTGCAGAGGACTCAGATGAGGACTTCGATGGGGCAACCTTCAGAAGAAGGGTGATGGCCATGCACACAGAAATAGTTGATGCAATGGCCATCACTAACCATCAATGATCATCATTTGTTTTGTGGCGGCTTTCATTTCAGCATTGTGGCCAAGAGGACGCTGTGATGTTCTTTGACAGAGAGATGGTAAGGTGGCCAAGAGAACACTGTGATGTTCTTTGACAGAGGGATGGTAAGGTGGGGAAATGTTGAGCAACTGGGATCTGGGATTTCATTCAGGGGAACCGGAGTCTGATGATCTGCTCACAGGCAGCCCATCCGGAAGGGGGATTTGCAGGCTGCCTCCTCCCTTCCTCCTCCACCTCATCTTCCTCCTCCTCTTCTCCTTCCTCTTCCTCCTCTTCCTCCTCCTCCTGAGGTGGTCGTGGAACCTGTGGTGGCAAGGGCTGTGCCCTCATGATGGCCAGGTTGTGGAGGGTGCAGCAGATCACCATGCATTGGGACACCCACTCCGGTGAGTACTGGAGGGCACTTTCCGAGCAGTAAAGGCAGTGGAACCATTGCTTTGGCACCCCGATGGTCTGCTCGATGAGGTTCCTCATGGCAGCATGGCTGTCAATATATGATTGCTGACCACAAGTGGTGGGGTTGCAGGGGGAAGTCATCAGCCAGGCGTAGAGTGGATAGCCCTTGTCGCCGAGCAGCCACCCTCGGGTTCGACATGGTAACTGGAAAATTGCTGGCATACCAAACTTGTGCAGGATGAAGGCATCATGACTGCTGCCAGGATACGAGGCATTCACCATCATGATGTGCTGGGCGTGGTCGCACACCAACTGTACATTTATTGAGTGGTAACCATTGTGGTTATGGTACATCTCACCCTTGATATGCGACACCTGCAAAGCCACATGTGCGCAGTCGATGGCCACATGCGTGCTCCTCCTGCTTCTCCCTCTTTAGAGAGAAGACAATGAAGTCCCTTCTCTTGGAGTACAGTGCCTCTGTGACCTCCCGGATGCAGTGATAGACTGCGAACCGTGAGATGTTTGCTATGTCGCCTGTTCCAGCCTGGAAGGATCCACTGGAGAAAGAATTCTGGGCCACGGTCACCTTGAATGTCACTGGCAGAGCCGTCGGCGCCCTGCTCTGAGGTCTGGTTCTAAGAGGTGGAAGAGTTCCGTGACCACTTCCTGGCTTAGGTACAGGTAGGAGAAGTGCTCCCTGAAGTCCCTAGGTGGGTAAGACTTCCTGCTGAGAGCCCTCCTCCTCCCTCTGTGAGCAGCTTCTCTTCTTCGCTGCCTCTTCTCCATCACCCTGTCAGGCTACAGCGCGAGGGGTACTGCGAGTAGAGCCCCCATGACTGGGAGCAAGTGGTGTAGTCAGAGGCCTTCCAGTCGCAGCCAAGGCCTTCCCAACGTCCAGCAGCACTCCCTGCACACTTTAACAATGTTATAACTGTCTTCCAGCAAATCAATATTGATATAAACTCTGCACGAGTCAGTACAAGAGAAATAATCAACTAACCTACAAGTTGGATGTATCCCTTTAAATAGTGCTGGTGGGGGGCTCAACTGTGTGTGTTTAGGAGAGGACATTGTTTGGAACGGCGACATCCAAAATGGCAGGTCGTGCGTCAAATCAGCATTACACGCTGACTGACGTCACAATCTGCCTACTCTGCATTCTGCCACCGCAAGCACATCCCGCCCACGCTATCGGCCTCACCAAGATGCCGACCAGCGTGGGCCGTGTTGGAAGTGGGCGGAAGTGAGGCAACCATCATTTTTTCCCCCAAACCGGCCTTAACAGCCAGCACTAAGGTGCCGAATTTCACGGCCAGAGCGAGAGAGAGAGAAAAGGGACAGAAAGGAAAAGTTGAAAAAAAGTCAGACTTTAAACTTTACATTTAAAAAATCTCCAACAATTAAAACCTGAGGGAATGTAATGGTTAATTTTCAGTGCCAAAGAGATTGTTTGGCAGTAATTAACACTTACCACTTTGTTAAAAGGACACTTGGACTGGAATGGACAAGACTTAACTTTCTGTGGCGAGTTTAGTTTGTGCCAATACAGTAACTTCATGCCATTCAATGCATTTCAGTGGTGAGGCAGATAGTGCAATGCCATTTTTGAAAACCTAATGGCAGAGTGGTGCAACTCGGACAGCGACTTTTGGGTATTTGAGTTTAACTGCGCATCTACCCCTCGCCTGAAGTTGCTGTACCATTTGCGCATAAGTAATGGTGAGTGCCATTAGCCTCACCGTTATTTTGACAGGAAAATCTGGTCATTATACCCATTTTAAAAATACATTAAAAATCAATTCAAAAAGTATATAAATGATTCAGGTTTTTGGTGATTTGGAGGTCTAGCCAAGATAAACCAATATTAACGGATATGGTTTGTTAAACTTAAAGAAGCCACGAGGCAATTGTTATATAGTAAGATGTTATTGTTTCAGTATATGGAACTACTTTAATCTTGCAGGTGGTTAGGACTCCTCTTAATCTGAGATACCAATCAAACATTACCTTCTGTTTTATCTTTTACTTTAAGAAATTTCTCATTATCGCTCCATCTTTTAACACTTTTTTAATTTAAATCAAACCAATTTACATCACAGGCACCAGTGCTAGACCGTGAGGTTCCAGTCTGTGCTTTGTGTAGTTATTGTATCTCTGCTCTGGGAACCACTAACAAAAAGTGCCTGAGATGCAAAGCTCAGAATGTAAGTTATGTAATTTATCTCAATTTAGTCTTGTCTTTTATTGAGGTGCTTTTTTTTGTAATACTTCATTCTGCATACATGGTTTGGAAAATTTTGATTACGTGTACGCAAATCACTAAAAGTGCAAAAAGTAAGCAAAAAGGATAATGGAACGTTGGCCTTTACCTCAAGGGGACTGGATTATAAAGGGGAGGAAGTTATGCTTCAGTTGTATAGAGCCTTCATCAGACCACATCTGTAGTACTGCGGAAAGATATGTTGGCCTTGGCGGGGGTACAGTGCAGATTCACCAGAATGATTATGGAGCATTAGTGTTAAATTATGAGAACAGGCATAAACTTGGGTTGTATTTCCTTGAGAGTGATCTAATTGAGGTCTTTAAAATGATAAAGTCATTTGATAGGATAGATACAGAGAAGCTATTTCCTCTGGTGTGGGAATCCAGTACAAGAGTGGGCAATCTTAAAATTAGAGCTATGTCAGTTAGGAGTGAAATCAGGAAGCAGTTTTTCTCACTAAGGGTAGTGGAAGTCTGGAACTCTCTCCCCCAAAAGGCTGTGACTGCTGGGCCAATTGAAATTTTCAAGACTGAGGTCAATAGATTTTTGTATCAAGGGATATGGAGCAAAGGCAGGTAAATGGAGTTGAGGTTTGGATCAGCCATGATCTGATTGAATGGCGGAACAGGCTCAAGGAGCTAAATGCTTACTTCTGTCCCTATGTAATAGTTTCTAAGGACATTTTTGGCTTCCAGAGCGGCAGCTACTTCCTCAATAAATTCCTTGAGGGTCAGCCTAAACACTACACTTACACAGAGCTTCTGAGAGCTGATTCGGACTATTCAGTCTGTGATAACACAAACCAGTAGCATTTCCGAGCCTGAACCCAGCACCACCATGCTGCAAGGATTACATAGGAACATAGGAACAGGAGTAGGCCATTCAGCCCCTCAAGCCTGCTCCACCATTCAATGAGATCATGGCTGATCCGACAATGTGGAAAACTGCCCAGGTATGTCCTGTCCACAAAAAGCAGGACAAATCCAACCCGGCCAATTACCACCCCATCAGTCCACTCTCAATCATCAGCAAAGTGATGGAAGGTGTCATCGACAGTGCTATCAAGCGGCACTTACTCACCAATAGCCTGCTCACTGATGCCCAGTTTGGGTTCCGCCAGGACCACTCAGCTCCCGACCTCATTACAGCCTTGGTCCAAACATGGACAAAGGAGCTGAATTCCAGAGGTGAGGTGAGAGTGACTGCCCTTGACATCAAGGCAGCATTTGACCGAGTCTGGCATCAAGGAGCCCTAGTAAAACTGAAGTCAATGGGAATCAGGGGGAAAATGCTCCACTGGCTGGAGTCATACCTAGCACAGATGCCTCTAGTGGTTGAAGGTCAATCCAATCATCACAGCCCTGTCATGTTCATAAATAAATAGACGTTTTCATTATGAACAGCTAGCTTGAGCTAGACATTTATTCAGCCATGTGGACTAGTGTACAGGCATCCATCTTGACTACTGCCTTGTGGGTAGCCCACTACTAAACATACAGCTCCACCTAGTGTACCATTCTAGAATGACATGTTACTGATCATTACATCCCCCTTTCTTAGAGGTTAAACAAAATCAATATCAATCAATATCAATCAATCATAATGACATAAACATCTTCACAACAGTCAACACATTTTCAAAGCTTTACTTTATGAACTCTAAGCTTTTCATTCTCTTATTATAGTTTTCTTTATACTCAAAGATTAAGGCCTAGAAATTCATTATAGCCACTTTTGGGGCGGTAAAGTCGGGCGGCCGCTAAAGTTTGCGCCCGGCGCAAATTCGAGGCCACTTCTCCGATATTCATTAGCTTCGCCCTAAGAGTTTGCTCGAGCGCTAAAACTGGCGATGCATGCCTCTCTTTAGGTGCTAAGCCGGAGGTGCTGAGCGAGAGCGCCGAGGCCGGGCGCAGCGCAGGTGCGGCCATTTCTTGATTGACAGCAGACACACTGGCGCCGGCCAGCTCTTAAGGGGGAAGGGTCAACTTGGTCTGCTGCCACGCCCTGGATAGTGGAGCCCTGCAGCTAGGCCTGAACACTGCTGCTGGACCCAAATAGCGCCTGAAACCATGGAGAAGGCCCGTGAACGAGCACAGCGCTTCTCAGAGCTTGATCTGAGGGTGCTGGTTGGTGCTGTGGAGAAGAGACGCCATATTTTGTTTCCGGACAATGGCAGGAAGCCGCCGGCCCGCGTCTACCGGAGAGCCTGGAGGCATGTCGCCACCAAGGTGTCATCCAACAGCGAGGTCCCCAGGAGCGGTGTCCAATGCCGCAAAAAGCTAAATGACCTCGCCAGGATTGTCAGGGTGAGTACCCTTTCCAGTGTCCTCCTCATCCTTGCATGTGCACCTCACATTATGGGCAAAGGGACCTGAAAGCCCTAATGGCCAGCCCTCATGCAGCAGCTATGGGACACTCATGAACATCAATTGCACATTATGCACTTAACACACTGGCCAGGCTATTCGACCATGGGAGGCAGTGCACACAAGATCAGGGCTACACACTGGCCAGGCAATTCAACCATGGGAGGCAGTGCACACAAGATCAGGGCTACACACTGTACTTAGAGGCCGTCCTTTCTCTTGCAGGCCAAGCTGGCCAATAATAAGAGGAGCCGGACTGCGACCGGGGGAGGCGGACCCCAGATCCAGCCGCTCACCGAGCTGCAACATCGCGTGGAGCGCATCATGGGTGCCCGGGTGATTGGCCCCGTTGCATTTGGAGATGCCGACCCTGTTCTGGGCACCAATGGTAAGGACATCACCTTTTGGACCTCTCTCGTCCCACTTGCGCATCAGATCTACATCCTTTGCCACTGTCCGACCAATGCGCTGAATGCCACCACTCATGCATCCCTCGCTGATGCCCTCTCCTCACTCTAAAGCTACCCTTGTGCCTTCCTGCTTTCAGATGGTGAGGAGGAGGTCCCTGAAGTTGCCAGTGACAGCCCCTCAGAAGAGGAGGAGGAGGAGGAGCAAGAGGAAGGCGGCCCATCAGGGGAACCCTCAGCCGCGGCAACCCATGGCAATGTAGGGGACACGTCTTCCCTGGAGGGGAGCGTGGGGGAAGTGTCGGAGGGGAGGGTAGCTCCTGGGACCAGCGGCCTGCAGAAACGCGGGAGGGGGGTGGAAGCACAGCGGCCTTCTCCCCAGAGGGGGGAAGGGTCGGAGGGGAGTCCAATTGCTGGGCCCAGCGGCGTCCAGCAACGCAGGAAGGGTCGGCCAGCTCGGCGGCCTTCTCCCCAGAGGGAGAGTCCGGCCTCCAGTCCGGAGACGGCCAACGCCGAGGAGATGCGCCGCCTCGAGGACTTGTCCGCGGACTCGGAGCGCCGGCACACGGAGCTCATGGGGGTAGTGGCACGGTTGCCTGAGGCCATCGAGTCCCTGTCTCGGAGTGTGACCGAGTTCGGGGCCTCACAGGCCACCAGTCGGGCGGAATTCGGGGCAGCTCAGGCAGCGAGTGGCCAGGTGATCAGTGGTGCCGTGCAGTCACTGGGTGCTCTGATGCGGCCACTGAACAGGTCAACACGGGCACTCACTGCTGCCACACTCGCTGTGTCAGCCAGGCATCGCCAGGGCACCCGGCGCGCTGCAGCAGCACAGCGGTCTGTCCCTCGGCAGATTGGTGCGCATGCTGCAGTGCTGGCCCGGCCGAGTGCCAGTGTCTCAGGTGACCAGCGAGCACCTGCCATCCGCCAGCTTGCCCCCATTCCTCCAGCCGCCACTGCCACTCCCCCAGTGGAGCTGCCAGGAGCTGCTGCAGCGACTGATGCTGGCCAGCCACAGCTGCAGCATTCACCAGCCGGCCCCTCGACGGCCAGACCTCGTCTAGGCCGACCCCCAAGGGCATCTGCCGTCACGACATGTGCCCCTCAGGAGCCTGCCCCCAGCCTTGCAGCAGCCAATGGCCTCACTTTGAGGAGGAGCAGAAGGGCGTGCAGGGGCCGCCAAAGTTTGCAGAAGGCATCGCCCTCGCGGGCCACTATGTAGGGGGTGTGTCCAAATGTTGTGTTTTCTGGAATGTGTGTTTTGTGAAGGCCGAGGATGAAGGCCATTTTTGTTTACATCTTTTGTTAATGCTCCCCAGGTTGTGGGAGTGAGTCATGTGTGTGTGTTTTTTGGGGGTTTCGTCTGTTTTTGGTTTTCATGTGGGAAGGGCCCTGAGTTTGTACAATAAACCATTTTATTTATTCACATTGTCCATGTTTGATCTTTGAAGTGTTTGTTGCCTTAACCGGCTGACGGCTTGCGGAGCGGCTGCAATCATGTTCTTTCATTGGCACAAGCCATTCCCTGACAGGGGGCCTAGAAGTGATGGTCAATAAGCCGCCGACGGGCGGCCCTTGGACCTTCTGCCTCCCTCCTGGGCTGGTACTCCTCGTCCTCCTCCTGCTCCTCCTCCTGAGGTGGTGGTCCAACGTGAGGTGGCAGTGCCTGAGTCCTGCGGATAGCCAGGTTGTGCAGCATGCAGAAAACGACGACGAATTGGGAGACTCGCTCCTGCGAATACTGGAGGGCTCCCCCGGAGCGATCCAGACAGCGGAACCATTGCTTGAGGACACCGATTGTTTGTTTTATGATGTTCCTAGTCGCTTGATGGCTCTCGTTGTATGCCTCTTCAGCAGGGGTCGTGGGCGCGCGGAGCGGGGTCATGAGCCAGGTACACAAAGGATAGCCTTTGTCCCCGATAAGCCATCCTCTTGGGTGAGGCTGTGCCTAGAACATGTCAGCCACAGTTGTCTGTCGCAGGATAAAGGCATCGTGGCTGCTGCCTGGAAAGCGGGCATTGACAGCTAGGATGCGCTGCCTGTGGTCACACACCAGCTGTACGTTAAGGGAATGGTAGCCCTTCCGGTTGCGGTAATCCTCGGCATGCTCCAGAGGTGCCCGCAAAGCCACATGCATGCAGTCAATGGCACCCTGCACCATGGGGAAGCCCGCTATTCTTGCAAATCCCACTGCACGCTGCTGCTGCTTGTCCAGGGTCATGGGGAAGGAGATGAATTGACGTCTCCTTCTGAAAAGGGCATTGGTCACCTGACGGATGCAGCAATGCACGGCGAACTGGGAGATGTTAGCGATGTCCCCAGCAGCGGATTGGAAGGAGCCGGTGGCATAGAAGTTGAGAGCCACCGTCACCTTCACTATCACTGACAGAGACGTCCTGCGCATCAGCTGTGGACGCAGATCTCTGTGCAGCAGCTGGCAGATGTCTGCAACCACCTCCCTTCTGAATCGCAGCCTCCTAACACACTGCGCGGCAGACATGGTCAGATAGGAGGACTGCTGGCGGTATACCCTGGGTGGGTAAGGCCTCACTTGGCGACGCCTGTTGCCCCCTCTGTGTCTAGCCAGGGCTGCCACTCTCTCACGGCGTCTGTAAGCCCTTCCGGCATAAGGCTGAAACTCAGCGTTGGCACCCAATGCAGCCCCCATTATATGCTGGCAAACACTGAGATCTCAATGAAGGCAAAGATAATTGCTAAGCTCTGGCCTGAGCCAAAAATACCTGTCCGAGTGTTGGGCCAAAGCAGTAAGCTCTCCTCCTTGGTCTCTCTCCAAAAAACCGTTGCATAAGAGTGAATGCTGCAAAATGGCTGGCCTTTATAGTGCAGGGTAAGTGCCCTTTAATTTGCGCTCCCCGCGGCCCGCCTCGGCTGTGTACCGTTCCACTTCACAGTCGTTAGGGCCGCCCGGCGCACAATGGGGCGGCGTGAGTGAAGTTCCAGTTCCGGGCGCACAAAGGGCGTTGCACGACGAAATGACGTCATGATCTGTGCGCGCAGCAGGGCGCGCGCTAAGACTTTGCGCCAGCGCTAAATGTCTACTGAAGTTGGGGCGAGGCGCAGATCGTGCTGCGCCCGGGCGCTAAGCGCCTAGCGCTCGAGATCTACTCCTCCTAAGGCGCTAACGGCTGGCGCGCCCAACTGAATTTCTAGGCCTAAGTCTATCAGGCTTTTTTACTTCACGTGTGGATCTTCTCAGCACAGGTAAGTCTGATGTGTTTTCATGAGAGCCTGTATGTGTGTTTGTGTTAGATTGTACTGGTGGTGAGTGACAAGATTCAGTTGCGGCATTGTCATCAATTTGCTCTTGGATAGGTTCTTGTGTTTTCAGGAGGGAACGGCGGTTCCTCCTGAGAATCTGTCCTTCCTCAGTTCTAACAATGTATGACCTTGGTCCTACTTCCTCAAGAACTGTAGCTTTCCTGTTCCATGCATCTGGATCCTCAATCCTGACAACATCATCCCTTGTCAATGGTTTCAGAGTTTTGGATGACTTGTCATAGTGTGATTTCTGCTTCAGCTTTAACAGTTGAAGTCTCTGACTCAGTTCGTTACTCTGCTTTTCTTTTGCACAGCAGGGTAGCGTGGTGCACAACTTGCGACCCATTAGGAGTTCAGCAGGTGAAGAATCACAGTCTAAAGGGGAGGCTCGGTAGCTCAGCAGGGCGAGATAAGAATCAGACTTGCTTTCTGTTGCTTTCTTCAGTAGCTGTTTGAGAACTTGAACACCTTTCTCTGCCTTACCATTCGACTGAGCATACAGAGGACTGGATGTGATGTGTTGAAAGTCATAATGTGCTGCAAACTGTTGCCACTCCTTACAGTTGAAGCACGGACCATTGTCGTTAACGGCAATCCTTGGAGTTCCATGTCTGGCGAAGATGGATTTAACATGCATTATGACACTGCTTGCTGATGTGCTTGAGAGCAGCACCATCTCAGGATAGTTAGAATAGTAGTCAATCACTAATAGATAGTCTTTACCATTCAAATGAAAAAGGTCCATACCAACCTTTTGCCATGGTGCTGTTGGTAAGTCAGCTACTATCATTGGTTCCTTTGCTTGTTTGTTTTGGTGTTTCTGACATGTCTCACATATGCCTATCATGTTCTCAATGTCCTTATTTATGCCAGGCCAATAAACAGTGTCTCTTGCTCTCCTTTTGCATTTTTCAATTCTGAGGTGTCCCTCATGAATCCCTTTGAGCATGTCTTGACGTAGAGCCTGTGGAATGACTATACTGTTCTGTTTTAGTAATAGTCTACTTGCGACACTTAACTCTAACCTGATGTGATAGTACTTTGGACAGGAACCTTTTGGCCAACCATGATGAAAGTTCTCTATTACTGTTTGTAACACTGTATCTTTTACTGTTTCTTCTGCTATTTGCTTTGATTTTGTGTCTGACACGGGCAGCACAGCAGTGACCATACTCACATGAACATCCACGTCTTCCTCAGTAGAGATCACATGACTCATTGTGAGTGCTCGGGATAGTGCATCTGCTAACACTATGTGTTTGCCTGGTGTGTAGATCAGTTCAAAGTCATATCTTTGCAGCTTCATCATGAGTCGTTGAATCTTTGGAGACATCTCATTCAGATTTTTTTTTTGATGGCAACCAGTGGGCAGTGGTCTGTCTCAACTGTAAAGGTGGGAAGTCCATATATGTAGCCATGGAACTTTTCTAGTCCAACTACCAAGCCTAGACATTCCTTTTCAATCTGGGCGTATCGACACTCAGAGTCAGTCATAGACCTGGAGGCATAGGCAACAGGCTTCCAATCTTCCCCCTCTGCTTGTAGCAAGACCGCGCCTAGGCCATCTTTTGATGCATCCATTGACACTTTGATTCTCTTTTTTGGGTCAAAGAAGGTGAGTACAGGTGTGGTTGTCAGCACTGTTTTAAGGTTCATCCACTGTTGTTCATGTCTTTCTGTCCATGCGAACTCATTTATTTTATGTAGCAGGTCTCGCAGACAGGCTGTCTTGGCTGACAAGTTAGGAATGAACTTTCCAATGAAGTTTATCATCCCCATGATGCGTAGCACTCCTTTGTTGTCAGTGGGTCGGGGCATTTTGAGTATGGTGTTTACTTTTTCCATATCTGGCTCTATTCCTTTACCAGATAGATTATCTCCTAGGAAAGTGACTTCCTGGATGCCAAACTGACACTTGGCTTTGTTGAGCCTCAGTCCATTCCGGCGTATGCTCTGTAGCACTTTAGTCAGTCTCTCATTGTGTTTGTCAGTGTGGAGCCCCAGATGATGATGTCATCAACATAGACCCAAACTCCTTCCAGACCTTCAATTATCTGTTCCATTGCTCTATGAAAGATTTCAGATGCAGATATTATCCCGAAAGGCATTCTGAGGAAACAATACCTGCCAAATGGTGTGTTGAAGGTACAGTATTTGGTGCTCTCTTCATCCAGTTTTAGTTGCCAAAATCCTTGTGAGGCATCGAGCTTTGTGAAGTATCTGGCACCTGACATTTCACTGGTGATTTCTTCTCGCTTGGGAATCTGGTAGTGTTCACGTTTTATGTTTACATTTAAGTCCTTTGGATCCATGCATACTCTTAGATCATTGTTCTTTTTTTTTACACATACCATGGAGTTAACCCAGTCTGTTGGCTCTTCGACTTTCCTGATGACTCCTAGTGTGGTCATTCTGTCCAGTTCTTTCTTGAGCCAGTCATGCAGGGGTGCTGGAACTCTTCGTGGAGCATGTACCACTGGCTGAGCATCCTGCTTTAGCTGGAACTTGTAAGTGAATGGTAGAACTCCAAATTCTTTGAACACATCCTGGAAATTACTCACTGCAGAATCCACCGAGTCATCTGGTCTGCTTATGGCACAGTTTATATGGTAGACTCTCTTGACCAGTTCTAAATCCTCACAAGCTTTGTCACCTAGTAGTGAATCAAGTCCTTCAGCCACAACAGAAAACATGAGATGATGCACTTTGTCTTTGACTGTCACTTTAAGTCTGCATATACCTAAGCTATCTATTTTCTGTCCATTATAGTCCTTCAGTAGTACTGACTTTTTCTGTATTTTGGGCTTTTCTTTCATATTTTTAATGTCACTCATACTGATTAAGTTTGCTTTTGCCCCAGTGTCTAGTTTCAATGTAACTAATGCTCCATTTACCTGCAGTGGCATCATCCATCTGTCCTCTTCTACTGCATTAACTTTATGTTCAGCATTGTACATTCCTGAGGGCTGCACATTTTCTGTATCCTTTTCTATATTGTCACATGACACCATTCCTACAAAAAATGTCTCACTTAAATCAGTGTCCTCAATCACATTGACTTGGACTTGTTGCCCTTTCTTTGTTTTTACTTTTGAAAAGCATTGTTTGGCAAAGTGATTCTTTCCATTACATTTTGTGCACATTTTGCCAAATGCTCGGCATTGTCTTGACTGGTGCTGGTAACCACAGCGTTTACAATTAAAAATTCCATCCTCCGATTGCTTTGCATTTCTGTTCTGCCCACGTTCCTTCCCCTTGTAGGACACAGCACCGACAGCAGCACTATCACTTACTACAGTCGCATTATTATTAATTTCACTGAAAGTCTTTGCGTGCTGTTGAGCTAGCTCACTGGCATGGCATATTTTCACAGCTTTCTCCAATGTTAGTTCGGTTTCTCTCAACAAACGTTCCCTGACTTTTTTTATCATGAATACCAAACACAATCTGGTCACGAATCATGGATGATTTCAGTTCAGAGAAATTACATGTCTGTGCTTTCAGTTTCAGATCGGTCACAAAGCTATCAAAAGTCTAATTTTGCTGCTGTGTCCGTGAACGGAACACGTACCTCTCATAGGTCTCGTTCTTTTTTGGGAGAACAATGTGTATCAAACTTCTTTAGCACATCGTCCATTTTTTCTCTGTCCTCCTCTTGATCAAACACAAACATATTAAATACCTCTATCGCCTGCGGGCCTGCAACAGTGTGTAGCAACGCTATTTTCCTTGCATCTGGCACCGTACCGAACCCGATGGCAGCAATGTAGAGTTCGAATTGTTGTTTGAAAGTCCACCAATTGCTGTCGACATTCCCCGTGAGTTTCAAATTCTCCATGTCGCATTTCACAATATTCAGCAGATATTACCACTTCTGGTACCATGTTATGTTCATTAATAAATAGACGTTTTCATTATGAACAGCTAGCTTGAGCTAGTCATTTATTCAGCCATGTGGACTAGTGTACAGGCATCCATCTTGACTACTGCCTCGTGGGTAGCCCGCTAGTAAACATACAGCTCCACCTAGTGTCCCATTCTAGAATGACATGTTACTGATCATTACAAGCCCCAGGACATCACTGCAGGAGTTCCTCAGGGCAGTGTCCTAGGCCCAACCATCTTCAGCTGCTTCATCAATGACCTTCCCTCCAACATAAGGTCAGAAATGGGGATGTTTGCTGATGACTGCACAGTGTTCAGCGCAATTCACAACTCCACAGATAATGAAGCAGTCCATGCCTGCATGCAACAAGACCTGAATGACGTTCAGGCTTACGCTGGCAACATTCACGCCACAGAACTGCCAGGCAATGACTATCTCCAACAAGCGAGAGTCTAATCACCTCCCCTTGACATTCAATGGCATTACCATCACCCAATCTCCCACCATCAGCATCCTGGGGGTCACCATTAACCAGAAACTTAACTGGACCAGCCACATAAATACTGTGGCAACAAGAGCAGGTCAGAGGCTAGGTATTCTGCAGCGAGTGTCTCACCTCCTGACTCCCCAAAGCCTTTCCACCATCTACAAGGCACAAGTAAGGAGTGTGATGGAATACACTCCACTTGCCTGGATGAGTGCAGCTCCAACAACACTCAAGAAGCTCGACACCATCCAGGACAAAGCAGCCTGCTTGATTGGAACCCCATCCACCACCTTAAACATTCAGTCCCTCCACCACCGGCGTACCGTGACTGCAGTGTGTACCATCTACAAGATGCACTGCAGCACCTCACCAAGGCTTCTTCAGCAACACCTCCCAAACCCGCGACCTCTTCCACCTAGAAGGGCAAGAGCAGCAGGCACATGGGAACACCACCACCTCCAAGTTCCCCTCCAAGTCACACACCATCCTGACTTAGAAGTATATCGCTGATCCTTCATCGTCACTGGGTCAAAATCCTGGAACTCCCTACCTAAAAGCACTGTGGGAGTACCATCACCACACGGACTGCAGCGGTTCAAGAAGGCGGCTCACCACCACCTTCTCAACGGCAACTAGGGATGGGCAATAAATGCTGGCATTGCCAGCGATGCCCTTATCCCATAAACTAATTTTTAAAAATGTTTAAATCTGCAACCTAACTCCATATAGCCGTCTTTGGCCCATATCCCTTAATTAACAAAAAGCTATCAATCTCAGAATTAAAATTAACAATTGATCTAGTATCAATTGTCATTTGTGGAAGAGAGTTCCAAACTTCTACCACCCTTTGTGTATGGAAGTGTTTCCTAATTTCACTCCTGAAAGGTCTGGCTTGAATATTTAGACGATGCCCCCTAGTCCTAGAATCCCCAACCAGCAGAAATAGTTTCTCTCTATCTACCCTATCTGTTCTCCTTAATATCCTGAACACTTCGATCAGATCACCCCTTAACCTTCTAAATTCTAGGGAATACAACCCTAATTTGAATAATCTCTCCTCGTAACCTAACCCTTGAAGCCTGGGTATCATTCTGGTAAACCTACGCTGCCCTCCCTCCAAGACCAATATATCCTTCCTAAGGTGTGGTGCCCAGAACTGCTCACAGTTCTCCAGGTGTGGTCTAACCAGGGTTTTGTATAGCTGTAGCATAACTTCTATTCCCTTGTATTCTAGTCCTCTAGATATAAAGACCAGCATTGCATTAGCCTTTTTGATTATTTTCTGTACCTGTTCATGACATTTTAATGACCCAAGTACCTGGACCCCCAAGTCTCTTTGGATCTCCACTGTTTTTAGCTTTTCACCATTTAGAAAGCACCCTGTTCTATCCCTTTTAGGTCCAAAGTGGATGACCTCACATTTGCCTACATTGAAATTCATTTGCTACAGTTTTGCCCATTCACTTAATCTATCGATATCCCTTTAATTTTATGCTTTTATCTACACTGCCTACAATGCTGATTCTCTTTGTGTCATCGGCAAATTTGGATATATGACTTTCGATGCCATCATCTAAGTCGTTAATAAATATTGTGAATAGTTGAGGCCCCAACATAGATCCCTGTGGTACACCACTAGTCACATCTTGCCAATCCCTACTGCCTGTCTCCTGCCGCTCAGCCAATTTCCTAAAAGGTCAATAATTTGCCCTCAATTCCATGGGCTTCTACCTTAGTTAACAGTCTCTTATGTGGGACTTTATCAAATGCCTTCTGGAAGTCCATATAAATAACATCCATAGACATTCCCCTGTCCACTACTTTAGTCACCTCTTCAAAAAATTCAATCAGGTTTGTCAGGCATGACCTACCTTTCACAAATCCATGCTGGCTCTCTGATCAACTGAAAATTTTCGAGGTGTTCAGTCACTCTACCCTTAATTATAGACACTAGCAATTTCCCAACAACAGATGTTAAGCTAACTGACCCATAATTCCCTGGTTTCCCTCTCTCGCCATTCTTAAAGTGCCATACACAATTTTCCAATCTAAATGAATGGTTCCTGAATCGAGAGAACTTTGGAAGATTATAGTTAAGGCATTTGCAATGTGCTCACCTACTTCCTTTAAAACCCTGGGATGGAAACCATCTGGTCCTGGGGATTTGTCACTCTTTAGTCTTCATTACTGTTATTTTACTTACATTAATTATGATGAGCCCCTGTCCCCAATTCAATATTAGTTTCCCTGGGATTTCTGGAATGCTTTCCTCTTTTCTACTGTAAATACTGACGCAAAGCAATTAATCAACATGTCCGCCATTTCCTTATTATCATTGGCAATATTACCACTTTCAGTTTTTAAGAGGCCAACATTGCTCCTGACTACCCTCAGGATCTGTGCTATTTTTTGCATTGTATGCTTTTTCTTTTAGTTTTATACTGTCCCTTACCTCTTTTAGTTTTATGCTGTCCCTTACCTCTTTTAGTTTTATACTGTCCCTCACCTCTTTTAGTTTTATACTGTCCCTCACCTCTTTTAGTTTTATACTGTCCCTTACCTCTTTTAGTTTTATACTGTCCCTTACCTCTTTTAGTTTTATACTGTCCCTCACCTCTTTTAGTTTTATACTGTCCCTTACCTCTTTTAGTTTTATACTGTCCCTTACCTCTTTTAGTTTTATACTGTCCCTCACCTCTTTTAGTTTTATACTGTCCCTCACCTCTTTTAGTTTTATACTGTCTCTTACCTCTTTTAGTTTTATACTGTCCCTTACCTCTTTTAGTTTTATACTGTCCCTTACCTCTTTTAGTTTTATACTGTCCCTTACCTCTTTTAGTTTTATGCTGTCCCTCACCTCTTTTAGTTTTATACTGTCCCTCACCTCTTTTAGTTTTATACTGTCCCTTACCTCTTTTAGTTTTATACTGTCCCTCACCTCTTTTAGTTTTATACTGTCCCTTACCTCTTTTAGTTTTATACTGTCCCTCACCTCTTTTAGTTTTATACTGTCCCTTACCTCTTTTAGTTTTATACTGTCCCTTACCTCTTTAGTTTTATACTGTCCCTTACCTCTTTTAGTTTTATACTGTCCCTTACCTCTTTTAGTTTTATACTGTCCCTTACCTCTTTTAGTTTTATACTGTCCCTCACCTCTTTTAGTTTTATACTGTCCCTTACCTCTTTTAGTTTTATACTGTCCCTCACCTCTTTTAGTTTTATACTGTCCCTTACCTCTTTTAGTTTTATACTGTCCCTTACCTCTTTAGTTTTATACTGTCCCTTACCTCTTTTAGTTTTATACTGTCCCTTACCTCTTTTAGTTTTATACTGTCCCTTACCTCCTTTAGTTTTATACTGTCCCTTACCTCCTTTAGTTTTATACTGTCCCTTACCTCTTTTAGTTTTATACTGTCCCTCACCTCTTTAGTTTTATACTGTCCCTCACCTCCTTTAGTTTTATACTGTCCCTTTCCTCTTTTAGTTTTATACTGTCCCTTGCCTCTTTAGTCGTCCATGGCTTTTTTTTGGCAAGTAGAACTCTTGCCCCTCAGGGGTATAAACTGGTTCTGTATCACATTAAATTATTTTTTGAACATCTCCCACTGATCTTCTGTCATTTTACCCATTAACAGGTTTGCCCAGTTTACTGTGAACAGTCTCTGCCTCCTCTCGTTGATGTCGGCCTTACCTAAATCTAGAATCTAGTAGCTGTTTCGCATTTCTCCCTTTCAAATGTTACGTTGAACTCAATCATGTTATGATCGCTATTGGATAAATGTTCATGCACAGTTAGGCTGTTAACTAAATCTGGCTCATTACTCATTACTAAGTCTAATATGGCATTCCCCTTTGTTGCCTCTAGGACACATTGTTGTAGAAAACTATCCCGGACAAACTCAAGAAATTCACTACTTCTCTGACAGGTGCTAGTCTGCTTATCCCAATCTATATGAAAGTTAAAATCTCCCATTAAAGCCACTCTGCCTTTACTACACGCTTGTCTAATCTCTGCATTTATACAATCTAGCACTTCACAGCTGCTACCAGGGGGCCTATACACAACTCCCACTACAGTCTTAAATCCTTTCCTAGTTCTTAATTCTACCCATAAAGTCTCCACTGCCTGCTTACCTCTCTTTATATCCTCTCTTATTATTGAAGTGATTTCATGCTTAATTACTAAGGCTGCTCCTCCCCCTCTGCCATTTTCCCTATCTTTGCTGTAGACCTTATAACCTGGTATATTTAGTTCCCAGTCCTGACCATCTTGCAGCCATATTTCTGTAATGGCTACCATGTCATACCCTCCAATTTGAATTTGCACCTGCAGTTCATTCAATTTATTCCTTATACACAGATTAGTCACAGATGTCGCTGTCTCTCCAGATTATGACATTAAACCTGTTTACTTTAGGCACCCTCTAATGTCTTCACATGAAATCGCTTCGGACATGGATCTGTCACCCCTTGCCACTGCAAGAGAAAGGCTGCCAGAAGTTGGTCCCTTTGGGACAGCTGCTTCCCTGAGACAAGAATCATCTCAGGCCTCTACCCAGTCACACACCTCCGCCCAACCTCATCTCATTCAAGGAGCACCTCTTAGAAGTAGTAGAGTAAGAGCGAAGGCCAGTAGGTCAGCTGGCACAAAGGGCAGACACAGAGTTAGGAAGTAGTTGTAGTTAGAGACAATGGAAAAGAAAATCAGATGGGGTGTAAAATGGGCTGCTGGCCTGAAATTGTCCATTTGATGCTGCCACCGATGATTAATTTCACCCCCTTAGACTTTTGTCTTATGAAGGAAATTGGCAGAAGTCTTTGACATTTTATTCATTGAACTTTATTCATTGAACTAGAAGTTGTGTCCTCTTTTCTCTAGTTGTTGGATCAATGTCCTTGTTCTCCCTATGGACCCTCCTCATGCTTTGGGGTGGGAGGCACTCTCCTCATCTTCATTATCACCCCTTTCAGCTTCTGAAAGCAGCAAGCCTTTCTTCATTGCAATATTATATAGTACACAGCAAGCTACAGTGATTCTAGAGATTCTCACTGGGTTGTATTGCAGGCTCCATCGGATTTATCCAGGCACCTAGCCTTCACCTTCACTAATAGTCTTCCAAAGCTAGGGCTGGCTACCTCTATCTGTAGGTGTGTGTGCACAGGTACTAGTGGGTGAGCATAGAGCACCAAGTGTGCATCCTGACCTGCCTTTCATCCAACTGCAAATTAAATAGCAGCTGGAAGCGACTGTTGTAGGAAAAAGATTTGTAAATAATCTCATGATTTGAGAAATCCTGTAGTCTGCTCTATGCTACATGTAGTGACATGGGCTTCATTATATCTGTTGGCGTCCTCTGCTTGCGGAAGCCTTACTGGTGCCATTAACTGTGACTGTAGGAGATAGCTCTGATTACCAATCAACTAAAAAACTAGCAGCAAAAATCCTGACTGAACCTCCTGAATAGGTTGAGCTGCAGGCAAAGTAACACCAATCTTCAGTAGCAGCACAATAATGCAGATAAAGCTCTGAAATAAGCCACAAATAATCAAACTTTCCAAACAATGCTGAAAACTCCAACACATCTTTAAGAATGTGAGGCCAGGCTAGTTATGGGCCCACTTTATGTGGGTGATCTATGCTATGGGGGAGGAGGTGTTGAAAACATGTACAATCTGACGTGGAACCAATTTGCACGTAAGAATCAGAGGTGAAGCGAGACTCGCACTGGTCGGAAGCACAGATTCCAACAAGCTTAATAATGTCTTTACTGCAAAATGCACCACTCAGTAATTCTGCTGCACTGAGCTCTGCACATGTTTCTATGATCTGTGGCTTTGTGTCACAAGTGGAGCCTATCAGAGGAGCCTATAAGAGTCGGTTTCTTAAAGGTGTGCTGGCATTTTTAATGCTGGTTGGAAAGATGATTATTTTTGGCTTATTACATCACTTCATTGTTGTATGACTTCCTGTTGCTGTGTACACATCACTGTTTGTGTTGCAGTCTTTTATTTACAAATCTTTTTCCTACAACAGTCGCTTCCAGCTGCTATTTCATTTGCAGTAGGATGAAAGGCAGGCCAGGATACATGCTTGGTGCTCTATGCCCACCCACTAGTACCCATGCACACACATCTACAGATAGAGGTGGCCAGCCCTAGCTTTGGAAGACTGTTAGTGAAGGATGCTCCTATTCCTAGAGGAGTCTGGGACAGCAGAACCAATGGCACAGTTAAGATTTGTGAATTCCTGACTAGCTGTAATATTGTATTCCTCCTTGGAAGCAGCCCAAAAACAGTATGACGTGCTTTCAGTGACACTGCATGAAAGAAGGTACTCTGACTGGCTGCACCTACCAAGATACCAATGATCATAGGGACCTGACTTTTGGGTCATCAATGTGCCAATTGCAAAACAGAAGGATTACAGTAATAGAAAGAGGAGGAAGATGAGGAAGAGGCGATATGAAACTTCTTCCTCATGGATTGTGATGAAGACAAGGTGAGAAGGATGAGGATGAAGAGGAAGGAGAAGTCACGGTCAAGACTAACGAGTACTTCCTGTAACAACATCTTGTCCTGTGTTCCTCTCCCACGATCCCCTGCTGCACTGAATTTTTCCTTACCATGTACCAGCTCAGAATTAGCTAGTGTTAATGAGCATGTTACATCAGGTGAGTCCTAGAGCACGATGGAGGTGGAGGAGTGGGAAGTGGGTAAAGATGTGGCAACTTCCCAGCTCAGGAAAAGGCTGCCCACAGCTTCAGAATCATGGGACATAGGCCTTATGGGCACTCACCTGAAAAGAAGCATGTCCGAGGAACATCATGCCTACATGTAGACTCTGAAGTCAGTCACTGAGGGTGTGCGGCAGCTATCAGGTGTGATTCGAGTCTAAAGCTCTCATTCGCAACAACAGCAGGAAAGACTTTTCTTCATTGCAGACATCAATGGGCGTATTGCATCATTATTGTAATCTGCAGAAGACAGAAGCAGCAACCACCATTTGGTGCCTCCACCTCTATGGCAGCAGAGACTGCTGCCTTGATGCCAGTTGGGGATAGAATAGACTGCATGCTAACTTCTGGACTATGGCAGTCATGATACGGGCTGCTATCTTGTAGGGTTTTCTGGATCTGAAAGCTGCCATTAGATCAGCCAGCCTGCTATTCAGGGGGCCACAGATCCCGGGCCCATTACAATGGCTGGAGTCAACCAGTTTAAGTCTACTGTTTCTCAGCACAGGAGTACATGCCAGATCTTTGGCCTTCACCTCCCCTCCAGAGCTCCATGCCAGTAGTATATAGGAGATGACACAAGGCTGCCTAGGAACAAGCTTTAGAGATGTATCCAGCAGCAGCTTGCCAATTGTTACGAAAAGAGGGCCACCTCAGACCCATGACCCTTTTGTAGCACATAAGTAGCCAACCATCACTTCCAATACTAGCCTCAGGTTGGATTTAGTTAGAAATACTAGAATAGGAGAAAGAAAGAATCGTCTAGTCATCTAGGGCAGGGGTTTTCAACCATTTTGCTTCTGAGGCCGCCCTTTTTAAAATTCATTCCTGGGATGTGGCCGTCGCTGGCAAGGCCAGCATTTATTGCCCATCCCTAATTGCCCTTGAGAAGGTGGTGGTGAGCCGCCTTCTTGAACCGCTGCAGTCCATGTGGTGAAGGTACTTCCATAGTGCTGTTAGGGAGGGAGTTCCAGGATTTTGACTCAGCAACTATGAAGGAACGACGATATATTTCCAAGTCAGGATGGTGTGTGACTTGGAGGGGAACTTGGAGGTGATGGTGTTCCCATGCGCCTGCTGCTCTTGTCCTCCTAGGTGGTGTTCTAAAAATTGCATGGACCCCCGTAACACAACGCAAGTAATTTTTCTGTATAAAATTAGTTATACAATTAAACATACGTAGCTATTATTATTTTTGTTTTACTTACTTAATTATCATGAAGCTGAGACTGTCTCCGAGTTTGGTATAGTTCTGCTTAAGTTAATAGACTGTCACTGAGGTTGGTAAAGTGTCACTTGAGCTGATAGAGTGCTGATGGGACCGATGGTGTTGAGGTCCGTACCAGCTCTCACCTCTCCTCTTGTGCATTACTAACGAGCAGAGTGGAGCGCGCCCACTGAGGCTGCACGCCGTCTCTTTGACAACACGGCAGATCGATGACCATCAGCCTCTGGGGCCAAGTGACGGTTTCCGGTTCCTCACGTCCTGTGTGGGGCCGGGGCTGGGGCCGGGGACTAAAGTGATACTGTGTTGGTGTTGATCGGTGACTCGGGGGTGGAAGGTAAAACTCTGTGCCTTGGATACAGTAACCTTTGGGGATCGGCATTAAATCGACTTCAAATTGTCTGCGCAGTGGAGACAGGGAGCCACTGGCAGACCCTGGTTGAGAACCCCTGATCTAGGGGAAGCATAGGGTTCAATTTTGTCATTGGGGCGGGCTGGGGACGTGTCAGCCGCTTTTCGTGTTATCCACCCGACTCCACTTTGATGTGGGGGAAAAATGCGATTTTCACCTAATTGGCCAATTGATTCCCAGCGTGTGGGAACCCCTGGCCCAATGAGTCTTTCCATTCTGAAAGTCGCCTCCGATGACATCAGCAATGCTGCTGGATTTAAGGCCTGCAAGCAGCCTTGCTTCTTCTGCAGACTTTAAACTTTATGGCCAGTGGTGTGATCGATTCATTCAGCCAATATGTCCAGCAGTAGGCCAAAGTCTGCACCAAGGTTCGATGATGATGCCCTGCAAGCTCTGGTGGAGGGAGCAAGAGGAAATAAGGAGGTGCTCTTCCCTTCCTTACGGAGAAAAAAGCCTCCCCAGCAGACGAAGGCTGTGTGGATGCAAGTGGTCCAGGAGGTCAACTCTATGTCTATGTGCCGCAGAACCTGGCTGCAGTTCAGGAAGAGGTTTCATGACCTTCTGCGCACTGGAAAAGTGAGAATGACTTTCCCATCACCCTCAATCTGATCCCCATTGCCTTTCCTCACCAGCACTCAGCTTTGACAACCTCTTCCTCCACATCCCACTTGACACTGACATCCCTGCACCCTTACCTATTCCCTCTCTCTCTATGGCCACATTCACCTAACTATTCGACTATACAGCCCTCACATTCCCTATCGCTGTGATGCTATGAAAACAACTGACAACACACAGGGAGGGCCCTTGGTCTTGCCACCTCACTCCATCATTGTTTCCTTCTAGCCATCAATGATATGGATTCCCTACACTCACTCCTTCATTCTCACTCAAACTCCACTTGTCTCCCTCATTGCAGGAAAAGAGAGCTCACAATAAGAGGGAAAGAGCGAGGACAAGAGGAGGGCCACCCTCAGTAGCCCAGCTCACCCCCTGGGAGGAGGCGGCCCTGGAGATCATGGGAGTGGAGGAGGATGCGCAAGTGGGGGACAGACAGACGGGTGCATCAGAGCAAGTTGGTGACAGAATAGTTTATCATCTCTCTCATTGACATTGCATGAGTCACTGATAACGGCCCAGAAATTCAGGTCGGGGGCTTCCCGCGGGTGTAAGCCTCTGACCTGCACTTACCTTGTGCGCCGGCAGTTGAGCTGTAGGGCCCCGTGGAATGCCGATCCGGGGCCTGGCCCAGCTGCCAGCACGCAGTGCTTGCGTGTCCCAGGGGCGCAGTTAGTTCAATGCGTCCCCTGGGATCACGTGGGCCATGGGCAGCCAATCGGAGCAGGGAATGCTCCATTCATAAGCCTGACAGGAAGACCTGTCAAGACTTATAAATACTACGGCCCCAAAATAGCAGTAAACCTTCAAATAATTTTTTTTTTAAATCACACTTTTAAAATAAACTATAAATTACATTAAATAACTATTTTAAACAATAATTTAAATTTTTGAAAAAAATAATTTTATATTCTAACGGGGCTAAAAATAAACTTACCTTGCTTTAAAGTATTTAAAAATAATAAACCTGTGGAAAAAATGTTTTAATTTTAATTTAATTGACCACTTACCTTGTAAAAAGCAAGCCTTATGCCTGCTTTTTACATTTCTAAATTCTAAAGACTTACCCTCCCGGAGAAACCTGTAAAAAAAACGTAAGTTCAAAGCGCACGCGCCGACTCCCCCGCGCACGCGTTCGGCCTCTGAACCCCTGCTTTCAGAGGAACAGAAGTGCCGGTTTCCCACGCATGCGCAATGCATGCAGGAAACCGGCACTTCCATCGGGCCCACGCGTGAGTACCCAGCGCGTACTCACCCGTGGAGACCCGAATTTCTGGGCCAACGATTTTGATGTTCTAACAGATTGACTTTAGATCATCTGCAATATTCAATGTGCATGTAACCTTGGCCTCACATCTCTGACTCTTTCCTTTACTCCCCCACAGGACCATCGAAAGCCCCCGTCCCCACTATGGAGGAACAGCCTGAGCCTCCAGACTCCTCAGAGGAAGCTGCAACCTCTGATGGTGCAGCGTCAGCAGAATTCAGCGCACCCAGCACCAGCGCAGACACTCACACCTTGGTGGTACCTTCGCGAAATAGTGCAGTGTTGTGACCTGGTGTATCACAGCTCACAAGTGAGCATCAGCAGATTGTGGAGACAGGGACAGCAGTGGAGAGTCCTAGTCAGAGGGCGCAGGACTCTGCCAGCTCGGCTCAGCTGCATGTCGACCCTCTGCCTCTGGGTCCATCCAGAAGAAGAGTGGTGCTGGAACTCCAGGAACAGGTGCAGGAGTCTCTGGTAGGTTTTGTCTCCAGGGTCGCTGCGAGTGTGGAGCGAATGGAGGAGTCCATTGCGAACATGAGCAGAGCCTTTGTGGAGGCGTTGGCGCATGAACACATCACCACGGAAAGGATGGCAACCTCCGTGGAAAGGATGGCTACCTCCATGGTAAGGCTGGCTACCGTAAAGGAGAGGATGGTTACGGTAGAGGAGAGGATGGCTACGTCCATGGAGGAGCTTAGTCGCCAGGGTATGGAAAACATGGTCTTTGTTCAGAATAGACTGACATCTCTTGAGGAGCGATGGTCAGCTATTGAGCAAACAAACCAGACCTTCATGCAAGTCCTTGGGAGTAGGACTTCCAGTACAGAAACGGGTCCTCATGGCCCCCCTGAATTACAGCAAGGTGCTGTCAAGCCACTTGCTAGCTCTGAAGTGGGGCTGACCCATGAGAGGGATGTTGGTGGCAGACAACAAGGTATTGGGGGCTCCTCTCCAAGCACTCACATGACCATGCCACTGTAAAGCCCTTGGTCAGAGCCCCACCAGAGCCCACACCCAACTGAGATCAGCGTCTCAACCCCTGCACAACCGCAGGAGCAGCAGACTGTTGCCGAGCCCTCACAGGTTCGCAAATCCAGAGGACGCCCGCCAAAGGTGTCGAGACAGGAGCAGCAAGAAAGTGAGCAAGGTGCCTCCTCATCTGCAGAAGCCACAGGGGAAGCACCATGTAGGAGCATGCGTAAGAGGAAGATAATGCACAAGTAGTCACAAGGGTAGTCATTTGGGTGTCATGTTGTATTTATTTTTGAAATGCCATCAGTTGCTTGTTTTGATAAAAAAATTCTGATGGCAAACTGTTGCAGTTGTGGCCTGTGTCATTTTGCAAATGGGACTGCCACAATGAGGGCTTAGGGCGACTTGAAATTGTCAGTATGGTGGTCAGGGTGATAGGAAACCGTAGGTTCTTGGCTATTGTCAATGCTCTGGTAAGAAGGTGCGAGACAAAAGTTTTTGATTGGCCAGGCTAAGCAAATCTGGCCAAGATGAGTGCGTCCGTTGCATCCCGGGCAGCAATGTGCTCGCATGCTGCTGGTGCTGGTTGATGCGCCTCTGCAAGCTGGTCATTGTCGCTCTCCTCCCCCTCCTCCTCCTCATCTGAGGAGGCTATATAACGAGCCACTTGTTCCTCAGGCATCTGCAAGCCACGATGCTGTGCCATGTTGTGAAGTGCACAGCAAACCACGACAATTCTGGAGACCCTGGCTGCTGAGTACTGCAGGGCTCCACCTGATCTATCCAGGCACCTGAAGCGCATCTTCAGCAAGCCGATGGTTTGCTCGATTAAAGATCTGGTGAAAATGTGGCTGGAGTTGTAGCGCTCCTCAGCTTCGTTGGATGGCCTCCTCAATGGCGTCATTAGCCACATCTTCAGGGGATAGCCCTTGTCTCCAAGTAGCCATCCGTTAAGTTGGTGTGGCGGACTGAAGAGTGGAGGCACACTAGACTGGCGCACGATGAAGGAGTCATGGCAACTGCCAGGGTACTTGGCACAAACATGCAAAATTTCCTTCTTGTGATCACACACCAGCTGTATGTTGAGGGAGTGGAAGCCCTTGTGGTTGACACAAATACCTGGATTGTGATGGGGTGCCTTAAGGGCCACATGTGTGCAGTCAACGACGCCCTGCACCCTTGGAAAGCCTGCCAGATTAGCTAATCCAACCGCACGCGCGGTTACACTGGCTTGATCCTTGGAGAAATGGATGTGATTGTGCGCGATGGCAAAGAGGGCATCGGTTACCTGCGTGATGCAAGTGTGTGCAGCCGCCTGGGAGACGCCGCTGATGTCTGCTGCTGAGCCCTGGAATGAGCCTGAAGCAAAAAAGTTGAGTGCAGTGGTGACTTTGACGGCCACTGGTAAGGGGTGTCCACCTGCTCCTCTGGGCTCCAGGTCTTGCTGCAGCATTGCGCAGATGTCATCCACTACCTCTCGAGAAAGTCTAAGCCTCCTTTGGCACTGCTGCTCAGTCATGTTGAGGTAGCTGATCCTCTGCCTGATACCCTGTGGGGTATCTCCTGCGCCGACGGGCTTCCATGCGCTGGCACCTTCTGGCCTGTGCAGACTCAGGTGGGTGAGCAGCAGCTTGGCGCTCCTGTTGTTGCTGCTGCTGTTGGTGCTGCTGTTGTTCATGGTTCTGCTGCTGCCGCGGCTGGTCTTCGTCCGAATCTGATGTCCAGGAGGAAAGGAAATAAATGGTTCCCATGCTTCTGGTATATACCTCAGTTGAGGAAGCACTCAGTCAAGGTGGGGAGAGGGGTTTTCCAGGAGGTCACACTGGAGATGGGTGTCAGGCTCCAAACTTCCGCAACAATGAGTAGGCCCGTTAAAAGTTCCCCCAGACCTGAGACAACAAAGTTCTGCCACCTGCAAATGAAGATTGCTGAAAATTCCTTTTTAATGGTGGAGCTGCAGCTGGTAGTAAGCAATCCACTTGTGCTGCTGCCAGGTTTCACTGGCGTGTTTCAGAGGAGGCGTGCAGCACGTGGGAAAACTGTTAAAATCACAAAGGACCCTCAAAATGGGATTATAGAGGCATTTAACTGGTTGTTAAGGGCCTTAAGGGCCTTAAGGGCCCATCCTGCTTCTTGGAGGCGGGATGGAAACGGGGTCAGGAAACACACATTTGGGAAAATTGCTCGGAGGCGGGATGGAGGCGGGATCGGGCCCGCCTGCCAGCTTTTGCGATTTTAGCACCTCACACGCCTCCAATCCTGCCTCCTCGGGCCTGGCAAAATCGAGCCCACAGTGTCAGGAAAGAGCAAATTGGCTTGCGTTTATCTTGGAGTTTGTTGTACTTAACGAGAAATTGGACTTACACCATGCCTTGTTTTTCATAGAGGTTAGAGTCCTACAGGAAAGGGTGCACTTACTGTATTTGGTGCTGATTTATTCAGTCAGGTGATTATTATTGGTATGGTCATGTTGGAGCAAAGAGATCTGATGTGTTGTCATGTTCTAGCATGGGCACTGGATTGAAGTTTTATTCCTTTATTTGAAGGTGGAGGGAGAATGAGTTAAGGCAGTAGTGATTAAGGTAATTGTGCTAAACCAAAGAGAAGACTTCAGTGATCATTTGTGCTATGATGCCCTTGCAGGAGTCCACTGAGCGCAGATTATTGTGATGCTCTCTTCCATGTACTTCAGTCTCCAAAGACACGTGACCTGGAGTGTACCACAGAGCCCCTGTGGGCTTGTCTCGGCAATGAAAGCATCCCTTTAAGATCCCGATTGTGCTCTTGATGGCCTCATTTGTACAGGCACATGCCTATTGTAGTGCTCCTTTGCTTATCTTCAGGCCTCTCTGAGTGGGGTCATTATCTATGGGAGCAGGGGCTTTGTCACCCACAAGCCAGTGTTAAACATGATTTTTATTTCCTTGAAGAAGTCAGGGAGGGCTGAATTTGAAAGGATGAATGCATTATGAGACTTCCAGCATGTCGCACACTGATGTACAGGATCCTTTGCATATCAGAGACCTTCTGTGGCTGCCTGAAATGAGCCTTCGCCACAAAAGTTGAATGCGGTCATTGCCTTCACAGCCACAGGACGGACAGATAACCATGGCTGCAGGTCCGCATGCAATTACATCCCAAGGTATCTCTTGTATTTTTAAAAAATTCTTTGATGGGAATATTCTAAAGGGTCTGGAAATAAAAAAAAGTAGCTAGTTATTACCACACCAATTTGAGTGTTTATTTGGACATAACAGGTGGCCAAACTGCCCTATTGCTTCTTTAGTGAATGCACTCTGCTAATACAAATCTTCTCACTAAGGTCCTTGTGGGACGTCTGTTGCCTGTATATTTTTGGGGAATAATATCTGGTGGGCTGCAAGTTTCTTAAATGCTGCCTCACTCTCCTTTCTTCCATCTTCTGCTGCCCCTCTTCCTTCTCCTTGATAATGGCATATAAAGGGGGAATGCTATATGTGCTCCTGAGAAGCCCTCACAGGAGTGGGGATGTGTTCAAAATCTCCCGGTGCTCTCACCCTGCCAGGAGCAGCCAGAAACAAGTCCAAGGCTGCAAAGGCAGAATGCCCGACAAAGAAAGTACTCAAAAAAGTCATTCCTAGCTACAGTAACTACTATTCAAACTCTTCAAACTCTTCAGGCTCAGAAACTCCTCATTTCTGCCAGTCTCAGCTGCTTCTGGCAGCAACTGCATCATATACATCTCATTCTAACTTACCCCTACTACATGGCTAGGATAAAACCATAAAATTCGGGGCTTCAGTGCTGCCAGCCCTATTAGCACATTATTAGCAACATAGGAATTGCTAGATGAAAAAAGACCAAGGCCCATCTAGTTTGTCTTCTACCACCCTGGTAGTCGCATGATACAACGATAATGGAGTTGTTGACCAATCAATCTCTATCAGTGAATCTACAACAGACACAGAAATGACATTAGGAAAACCCCAGTGGTGGAGAACTTTGGGAACCATAGATCCAAAGTCGCCTTTTTCCTCCCAAGCACGCTACACTTACCACACGTCATGTCTCAAATTGCTCATATACTGTATACCAAAACATAATGAACTGACTGGGGACCCGGTGTGCGGACCACGGGAAGGAACAGATCATGTTTGGGAACTCGGGTGATTGATGTTGGAGCTGAAGACTAGTGGAAATGGCTACCACCCCATTTCACTGTCCAAAATAAATGTACACAGAAAAAACATCAAAAACAGTGGAATTTCGGGTCATTCATATATTGGTTATGTACTGGGCAGGATTTAGCATTCTCCATTATCTTGCACAATAGAGCATACTGTGCTGAAACAAGATTCTACATAGCTACAGATAATGACGGTTTGCACAGTTGCCAGAGTGAGATGATTAATACAGAGATGAATCAACAGTGGAGTTAGTTTCAGTTCCTTTTATCTGAATAACAGACTTTCAGAATGATCGGTTTTAATGCTCAGTCTGTATTCATCTCGATGTGCTTTCCTTATCCAGAAATTACTTTACAAATATTTATTTCTTAGTCTTTAGAGTACAGTTTACTCACTGTTAAAGAAAAACCTTTGTACTAAACTGTCACTAAAAATCTCCACAATTTAGTAAAAAATGCTTGGGGCTGAATTTCTGCTGGGATTCCACTGATCTCCCACCATAGTTCTGTTGGGAGGCCAGTGAACCTCCCAGGAAAAAGACGAAGATTTGCTTGCACTGGATCTCCACCAGTTCTGGGAGTTCCTTGGCTGCCTTGTAAGGGTGGAGCCTCAGTCCACCCTTACAAGAAAAAGAGTGTCCTCCTCAAATTTGGCTGTCCTCAAAAGTTTGTCAACATCCTCTGCCTGCTTCACGACGACATGCAAGCCGTGATCCTGACCAACGGATCCACCACAGACCCAATTCATGTATGGACCAGGGTCAAGCAAGGCTGTGTCATCACACCAACACTCTTCTCGATCTTCCTGGCTGCAATGCTCCATCTCACACTCAGTAAGCTCCCCGCTGGAGTGGAGCTAATTTACAGAACAAACAGGAAACTGTTCAACCTCCGTCGCCTCCAGTCCAGATCCAAGGTCGTCCCATCCTCTGTCATCGAATTACAGTATGCAGATGACGCTTGCGTCTGCGCACACTCTGAGGTCAAACTCCAACACCTTCACCGAAGCACACGAGAGCATGGGCCTTAAACTAAACATCCGTAAGACAAAGGTCCTCTACCAACCTGCCCCCACCACACAGTACTGCTCCCCGATTATCAAAATCCATGATGAGGCTTTGGACAACGTGGACCACTTTCCATACCTCGGGAGCCTACTGTCAACAAGGGCAGATGTCGATGACAAAGTCCAACACTGCCTTCAGTGTGCCAGTGCAGCCTTTGGTCGCCTCACGAAGAGAGTGTTTGAATACCAGGACCTGAAACCCGGCACCAAGCTCATGGTCTACAGAGCAGTAGTGATACCTGCCCTCCTGTATGCTTCAGAGACATGGACCATGTACAGCAGGCACATCAAAGCACTGGAGAGGTACCACCAACGCTGCCTCCGCAAGATCCTGCAAATCCATTGGCAGGATAGGCGCACCAACATCATTGTTCTCGCTCAGGCCAACATCCCCAGCATCGAAGCTTTGACCACGCTCAATCAGCTCCGATGGATGGGCCACGTCGTCCACATGCCCGATACGAGACTCCCAAAACAAGCGCTCTACTTGGAGCTCCGATACGGTAGAGGAAACGCTTCAAGGACACCCTCAAAGCCTCCTTGAAAAAGTGCAACATCCCCACCGATACCTGGAAATCCCTGGCCCAAGACCGCACAAAGTGGAGGAGAAGCATCTGGGAAGGCGCCGAACACCTCAAGTCTCTTCGCCGGGAGCAAGCGGAAGCCAAGCGCAAACAGCGGAAGAAGCGCACGTCAACCCAAGCACCCCACCCTCCCGCCCCTTCAACCACCGTCTGCCCCACCTGTGACAGAGACTGTAGGTCCCGCATTGGACTCATCAGTCACCTGAGAACTAATTTTTAATGTGGAAGCAAGTCATCCTCGGTTCCGAGGGACTGCCTAAGAAGAAGAACAAGAAAAATTACAGCTGGAGGCAGAATCAGCTGTTGGTCTTAAGCCTGGAAGTTTACATTTAAAAAATAAAACATTATTCCAAATTGGCCCCCTTCTTCAGGGGCCTGATAGGACCATGGCACCCTCCCCAATGGGCGCCAGAGTTTTCAGCAGGAATAGGCACGAGGGCGCCAAAGATGCACTCAAAGTGATGCTTCTACCCACCTGTTGCTGGATGTCACCAGTGAGTGTAATTCTGGCACAATTGCTGAGATTGTGATCCGAGTAACTTCAGGGCCATTTTCTTTAAATTTTGCACACAGAACATAATTATATCTCTAGATTTTGCTCTACAATGACTTACTTGGAGTTGTTATTCAATACAATGAGAATTCCTAGCTCTAGGACGTTTGTTAAGTTTTCAACTGATACTGTAACAATTCAGGTTTCTTCCCAATCCTTCTCACTCATGCTCAATGCAAAAGTCAGCCTTCAAAGGCAAGTTCATGCTTCCTATGAACTGGAACTTAATCCTATAGTGTGTCACATGCCAAATAGTTTATCCTTATACCACTGGGGCATACACCAGAAATAGAACTGGATGTCACCATGTGCTCTTTTAAAGATGGAAAGGTGCCGTGATGACTGACTATACAGCTTGGGCTAAGTCTATTAATTTGAATTTGTTGAAGGACTTTAATTTCTGCAGAGGCAAAAAAAAAGCAGATAAAAATAACAATACAGTCCTTAATTCTCCCTGGCATTTTGAAATTGGATACAGAGCTGTCAAGCCAGAATTCCAAGACACAGGGGAGTTCCTCTTAGATATCTGATTTCAAGCAGATTCCCAAACACCTCCAGGATAGATGAAATCTGCCACAATAGCAACAGGACACCCACTGATGAGACACCACTTGAGATAATGGGGGTGAAATTGGCCTTGGGCGATTGTGTAAAACCGGAGATGGCGAATTGGCAGTCCATTTTACACGCCGCTTGGTTTTATTTTCCATTGATTTCAATGCTGCTGATTTGCTATTGCCTAAACTCTTCCAGCACAAAACCCAGGAACTGGCTGTTCTGCAAATGAACAGAGCTACTGCCGGATACGTGCACATCACCTCAGTCACATACACCATAGGAAAAGCTAAGGATGCAAGAGAACACCTGAAATAGTGGCACCCATGGCAGTGAAAATACACACAACAATTAACCAGCAGCAAATATCTTGTTCTATTTTCTTACAATGGGCTGGATATTCCAATCCCTACATCGGACATTGGAAATGCCAGGTTTCAGGCATGCAC
The DNA here is from genome assembly GCF_052327205.1 of Somniosus microcephalus. Lineage (NCBI taxonomy): Eukaryota > Metazoa > Chordata > Chondrichthyes > Squaliformes > Somniosidae > Somniosus > Somniosus microcephalus. Next base: position 196,640,029 of record NC_140994.1, on the reverse strand, counting down.
AGCGCATGCGCTGAAAACCAACATTTCCGATCTGTCAAGAATGCTCTTGACAGATCCCCCGGCTGCCCTGGAGAAGGGCCTCTGCGGAGGGATAGTTCCGCTTTCTGGAGACCCTCCGCCCGCAGAAAACCCTTCGAATTCTTACGCCTGGTGAAAGCAGGCATAAGGCCCGCTTTTACCAGCATAAGATTTGAAAAAAAGTAAAAAAAAAAAAAAATGTCACTCATTTATCAGTTAAAAATACTTTTAAAAAAAGGTAAGTTTATTTTTAGCCCCATAAAAATAATTAAAGATTTTTTCAAAAAATTAAATTTTTGTTTAAAATATTTAATTTATTGTAATTTCAACTAATTTAAAAAATGTGATTTAAAATAAATGTATTTAATGTTTTAAAGTGTTTTAGGGGTGCTCTCCATTCATATATTTGACAGGTCTATCTGTCAAGTTTATGAAGGGAGATTCCCTTCTCCTATTGGCTGGCCAGGCCCACGTGATCCCAGGGACGGTTGTGAATCGCCTGTGCCTCTGGGATACGTGGGCCCTGTGCATTTCGACTGTGGAGAGGCCCAGGAGCGGAACTATACGCATCTCGGGAGCCTTCAGGTAAGTCCGTAGATTTTTTTAGATTTTTTCCAGATCGGAGGCCTCCGCACGCGGGAAGCTTCTGATTGGAAAATACGGCCCAATAGTACAGATGGGAGATGACATTCCCCACCAGCCTTTCTGTTGAGTCTGTGTGTTCCAGATATACTTATTTTAAATAACTGGACACAGACAACAGGAAAAACTTAAACAGGTCTTTACTACTTGAAGGTCAGGGCTGAACTGCTTTACAAATTACTACACAGAGCTTATATACCGGTGTGGTCACCACCGGTACTACAATATACAGTAGCAAGAGAAAGTAGTCCATCTTCTTAAGGTAGTTCTCTTAAGGTGGTACAGGTTACATACACCACAATTCCTCCCTTTTTAGCTTAACAGTGTACACCCCAATTTAAACATAACATGGATAACATATATACAACTTTCATGCAACTGTTCAAAGATTCAGTTTCTGAGGAGGCCTCCTGATCCGAGTTGGAGAACGCCTTTCAGGGGTCTCTGATTCTGGTTGCTGGGGTGACTCCTCTAATTGATCTCTTATGGATTGAACATCCTCATGTACGTTTGCGTTTGAGGTAGATGCTACAGGTTCAATAATTTCTTCCACTGGTGTCTCTGCCGTAGCCATGGGTTCGACCCTTGTTCTCGATTCTACAAGTTGGTCAGCATGACGTCGTATTTGTTAAGTCTGTGTGTTATAGTGATAATTACTACACAGACTACAAGAGTAAATTGAACAGGTCTTTACTGGTTGGAGGTCGGGACTATACTGAATACAATGTTACTACACAGTGCTTATATACCGGTGTGGTCACCACCGGTATTACGTATACAGCAGCCAGAGAAAGTAGTACATCTCTTAAGGTGGAACAGGCTTAAGTTCTCTTAAGGTGGAACAGGTTACATACACCACAATCCTCCCTTTTTAGCTTAACAGTCATATCCCCATTTAACATAACATAATAACATATATACATATATAACTTCAGGTATAACAGTTCAAAGGTTCAGTCTCTCAGGAGGCTTTCTGATGCGGCTTGGATAACGCCTCTCAGTAGTCTCTGATTCTTGTTGTTGAGGTGCCTCCTCTATTTGGTTTCCAATGTATTGGGTGTCATCATCATCAAGTACATTCCCTGCCGAGGTAGATGCTTCAGGTTCATTAACGTCTTCCACAGTTGTCTCTGTCACAACCATGGGTTCGACCCTTGCTCTCGACTCTACCAGTTGATCCGCATGACGCCTTATCACATTATGACCAATATCTACTGTGTACATCAGAGGTCCTTGTCTGGCCCGAATTGTTCCGGACTGCCATTTTTCGTTTCCATAGCCCCTTGCCAACACTGGTTGTCCTACGTCGAAAGTTCGAGTGGTCTTGTTGTTAATATGCCGAAACTGTTTGTTTTCCACTTCCCTCCGCACATTTGGTTTTAACAAGTCCAACTTGGACCGCAACCTCCTGTTATAAAACATCATGGCAGGACTTTGGTTAGTCACTGCATGATCGGCGTTTCGATATGACATCAGGAACTTGTCGACCTTGTGTTGCAGTGGAATCTGATCATCGTTCATAGCCTTAATTGCCTTTTTGAATGTCTGGACAAATCTTTCAGCCAACCCGTTTGTCGCTGGATGATATGGGGCAGAGGTATAGGCCTAGAAATTCAGTTGGGCGCGCCAGCCGTTAGCGCCTTAGGAGGAGTAGATCTCGCGCGCTAGGCACTTATTGCCCGGGCGCAGCGCGATCTGCGCCTCTCCCCAACTTCAGGACACATTTAGCACCGGCGCAAAGTCTTAGCGCGCGCCCTGCTGCGCGCGCAGATCATGACGTCATCTAATAGTGCAATGCCCTTTGTGCGCCCCAAACCGGAACTTCACTCGCGCCGGCCCATTGTGCGCCGGGTGGCCCGAGCGACTGTGAAGTGGAACGGTACACAGGCCAGCCGGGCCGCGGGGAGCGCAAATTAAAGGGCACTTACCCAGCAGTATAAAGGCCAGCCATTTTGCAGCATTCACTCTTGTGCAACGGTTTTTTGGACAGAGACCAAGGAGGAGAGTTTACTGGTTTGGACCAACACTTGGACAGGTATTTTTGGCTCAGGCCAGAGCTTACCAATTATCTTTGCCTTCATTCAGAGCTCAGTGTTTGCCAGCATATAATGGGGGCTGCATTGGGTGGCAACGCTGAATTTCAGCCTTATGCCAGAAGGGCTTACAGACGCCGTGAGAGAGCGGCAGCCCTGGCTAGACGCAGAGGGGGCAACAGGCGGGGGCAACAGGCGTCGCCAACTGAGGCCTTACCCACGCAGGGTATACCGCCAGCAGACCTCCTATCTGACCATGTCTGCCGCGATGTGTGTTAGGAGACTGCGATTCCGAAGGGAGGTGGTTGCAGACATCTGCCGGCTGCTTCAGAGAGATCTGCAGCCACAGCTGATGTGCAGGACGTCTCTGTCGGTGGCAGTGAAGGTGACGGTGGCTCTCAACTTCTATGCCTCCGGCTCCTTCCAATCCGCTACTGGGGACATCGCTAACATCTCCCAGTTCGCCGTGCATTGCTGCATCCGCCAGGTGACCGAAGCCCTTTTCAGAAGGAGACATCAATTCATCTCCTTCCCCATGACCCTGGACAAGCAGCAGCAGCGTGCAGTGGGGTTTGCAAGAATAGCGGGCTTCCCCATGGTGCAGGGCGCCATTGACTGCACGCATGTGGCTTTGCGGGCAACTCTTGAGCATGCCGAGGATTAACGCAACCAGAAGGGCTACCATTCCCTCAACGTACAGCTGGTGTGTGACCACAGGCAGCGCATCCTAGCTGTCAATGCCCACTTTCCAGGCAGCAGCCATGATGCCTTTATCCTGCGACAGACAACTGTGGCTGACATGTTCCAGGCACAGCCTCCCCCAAGAGGATGGCTTATCGGGGACAAAGGCTATCCTTTGTGTACCTGGCTCATGACCCCACTCCGCGCGCCCACGACCCCTGCTGAAGAGGCATACAACGAGAGCCATCAAGCGACGAGGAACCTCATAGAACAAACAATCGGCGTGCTCAAGCAACGGTTCCGCTGTCTCGATCGCTCCGGGGGAGCCCTCCAGTATTCACAGGATCGAGTCTCCCAATTCGTCGTCGTTTGCTGTATGCTGCACAACCTGGCTATCCGCAGGACTCAGGCACTGCCACCTCACGTTGGACCACCACCTCAGGAGGAGGAGCAGGAGGAGCATGAGGACGACGAGGACGAGGACTACCAGCCCAGGAGGGACGCACAAGGTCCAAGGGCCGCCCGTCGGCGGCTTATTGAACGTCACTTCTAGGCCCCCTGTCAGGGAATGGCTTGTACCAATGATAGAACATGATTGCAGCCGCTCCGCAAGCCCTCAGCCGGTTAAGGCAACAAACACTTCAAAGATCAAACATGGACAATGTGAATAAATAAAATGCTTTATTGTACAAACTCTGGGCCCTTCCCACATGAAAACCAAAAACAGACGAAACCCCCAAAAAACACTCAAACACATTACTCGCTCCCACAACCTGGAGAGGATTAACAAAATAGGCCAACTAAAATGGCCGTCATTCTCGGCCTTCGTCCAAAACAAACATCACATCATCGGCCTTCAAAAAACAAACATCCAATTCTCGGCCTCAAGAAACAAACACAAATGGCCACAGATTCGACTATTTGGCCCGCTAGGGCGATGCCTTGGCCATCTTTGGGTGGCCCCTGCCCGCCCTGCTGCTCCGCCTCAAAGTAAGGCCATTGGCTGCTGCAAGGCTGGAGGCAGGCTCCTGAGGGGCACATGTCGTGACGGCAGATGCCCTTGGGGGTCGGCCTAGTCGAGGTCTGGCCGTCAAGCGGGCGGCTGTTGATTGCTGCAGCTGTGGCTGGCCAGCATCAGTCGCTGCAGCAGCTCCTGGCAGCTCCACTGGGGGAGTGGCAGTGGCGGCTGGAGGAATGGCGGCAAGCTGGCGGATGGCAGGCGCTTGCTGGTCGCCTGAGACACTGGCACTCGCCCGGGCCAGCACTGCAGCATGCGCACCAATCTGCCGAGGGACAGACCGCTGTGCTGCTGCAGCGCGCCGGGTGCCCTGGCGATGCCTGGCTGACACAACGAGTGTGGCAGCAGTGAGTGCCCGTGTTGACCTGTTCACTGACCGCATCAGAGCAGCCAGTGACTGGACGGCACCACTGATCACCTGGCCAGTCGCTGACAGAGCTGCCCCGAATTCCGCCCGACTCGCTGCCTGATCTGCCCGGTATTCCGCCCGACTGGTGGCCTCTGAGGGCCCGAACTCGGCCACACTCCGCGAGAGGGAATCGATGGACTCAGGCAACCGTGCCACTGCCGCCATGAGCTCCGTGTGCCGGCGCTCCGAGTCCGCGGACAAGTCTTCGAGGCGTTCCATCTCCTCGGCGAAGAGCATCTCCTGACTGGAGGCCGGACTCCCCCTCTGGGGAGAAGGCCGCCGAGCTGGCCGACCCTTCCTGCGTTGCTGGAGGCCGCTGGGCCCAGCAATTGGACTCCCCTCCGACGCATCCCCCCTCTGGGGAGAAGGCTGCCGAGCTTCCACCCCCCTCCCGCCTTTCTGCAGCCCGCAGGTCCCAGGAGCTCCCCTCCCCTTCGACACTTCCGCCACGCTGCCCTCCAGGGCAGAGGTGTCCCCTACATTGGCCTGGGTGGCTGCGGCTGAGGGTTCCCCTGATGGGCCGCCTTCCTCTTGCTCCTCCTCCTGCTCCTCTTCGGAGGGTCTGTCACTGGCAAGTTGAGGGACCTCCTCTTGACCATCTGAAAGCAGGAAGGCACAAGAGTAGCTTTAGAGTGAGGAGAGGGCGTCAGTGCGGGATGCATGAGTGGTGGCATTCAGTGCATTGGTCGGACAGTGGCAAAGGATGTAGATCTGATGCGCAAGTGGGACGAGAGAGGTGCAAAAGGTGATGTCCTTACCATTGCTGCCCAGAACAGGGTCGGCATCTCCACATGCAACGGGCCCAATCACCCGGCCACCCATGAGGCGCTCCACGCGATGTTGCAGGTCGGTGAGTGGCTGGATATGGGGTCGGCCTCCCCCGGTCGCAGTCCGGCTCTTGCGATTATTCGCCAGCTTGGCCTGCAAGAGAAAGGACGGCCTCTAAGTACAGTGTGTCGCCGTGATCTTGTGTGCACTGCCTCCCATGGTGGAATAGCCTGGCCAGTGTGTCGCCATGATCTGGTGTGCACTGCCTCCCATGGTGGAATAGCCTGGCCAGTGTGTCGCCATGATCTGGTGTGCACTGCCTCCCATGGTGGAATAGCCTGGCCAGTGTGTTAAGTGCAGAATGTGCAATTGATGCTCATGCCTGTCCCATAGCTGCTGGATGAAGGCTGGCCATTAGAGCTTTCAGGTCCCTTTGCCCATAATGTGAGGTGCACATGCAAGGATGAGGAGGTCACTGGAAAGGGTACTCACCCTGACAATGCGTGTGAGGTCATTTAACTTTTTGCGGCATTGGGCACCGGTCCTGGGGACGTCGCTGTTGGCTGACAGCTTGCTGGCGACATGCCTCCAGGCTCTCCTGTAGACGCGGACCGTCGCCTTCTTGCCATTGTCCGGGTACAAAACATGGCGCCTCTTCTCCACAGCAGCAAGCAGCACACTCAGATCACGCTCTGAGAAGCGCTGCGCACGTTCACGGGCCTTCTCCATGTCTTCAGGCGCTATTTGGGTCCAGCAGCAGTGTTCAGGCCTAGCTGGAGGGCTCCACTATCCAGGGCGTGGCAGCAGACACAGTCGACCCTTCCCCCTTAAGAGCTGGCCGGCGCCAGGGTGTCTACTGTCAATCACGAGATGGCCGCACCTGCGCTGCGCCCGGCCTCGGTGCTATCGATCACCACCTCCGGCTTAGCGCCCAAAGAGAGGCGTCCAGCAGCAGTTTTAGCGCTCGCCCGAACTCCTAGGGCGAAGCTAATGAATATCGGAGAAGTGGCTTCGATTTGGCGGCGGCCGCAAACTTTAGCGGACGCCCCACTTTAGCGCCCCAAAAGTGGCGTCAATGAATTTCTAGGCCATAATGTTTTACTCCATTCTTCTATAAGAATTGTCGGAATTCTTCCGATACAAACTGTGGTCCGTTGTCCGAACAGATCTGTTCTGGCAATCCATTCCTTGCGAATATTGTTCTTAACACCGCAATTGTCTTTTCTGAAGTAGTGGTATTCATCTTGATGACTTCTGGCCATTTGGAATGTGCGTCCACCGCGATTAGGAACATGGAGTCCATGAATGGACCAGCAAAGTCAATGTGTACGCGTTGCCATGGGGCTGAAGGCCATTCCCATGGGTGTAGCGGTGCTATCGGAGGTGCATTTTGCACTTTTTGGCACCCAGTGCAGCTTTTCGTTAACTCCTCAATCTGTTGGTCAATACCCGGCCACCATACATAAGCCCTAGCAAGACTTTTCATTTTAACTCCCCCCAGATGACCTTCATGCAGTTCGTTTAAAACTCTTTCCCTTAACTTGGGAGGAATAATCACTCTTGTCCCGTACATCAAGGTACCATGGCAGACGGACAGCTGGTCTCGCCTTGCCGAAAATGCCGGTAACAGAGGATCACCCCGTGTTGGCCATCCTTTCACTGTCACCTCGTAGACTCTGGACAGTGTCGGGTCGTTCCTGGTTTCTCTTTCAATACTTGCATTGGTGACTGGTAAACACTCGATGATGGTCGAATGAAATAACTCAACAGGGTCAACTTTCGTCGTGTCTTCTTCTTCAGGTAGTGGCAGGCGCGACAGCCCATCAGCATTGCCATGCTGTTTCGTACCTTTGAATTCTATTTGATATTGATGTGCCCCTTGGAAAAGAGACCATCTCTGGAGACGCCGCGCTGTCATCACCGAAACATCCTTCTTAGGGTTAAAAATGGATACCAACGGTTGATGGTCTGTTAGAAGTGTGAATTTTTGGCCCTGCAGGTAATGATTAAACTTCTTCACTCCCCATACAAGGCTAAGAGCCTCCCTATCGATCTGCGCATAGTTGCGCTCAGCGGAGGTCAATGATCTGGATGCAAACGCGACTGGCCTTTCCGTGCCATTTGGCAACTTGTGTGAGAGTACTGCCCCAATACCATATGGAGAAGCATCACAAGCCAACCGAATAGGCAGTGTCGGGTTGAAGTGAGCCAACACTTCCTCTGAGGTGATCAATTCTTTGCTTTTGCGAAATGCCTTCTTACAGTTTTCGCCCCATTCCCATGGTACCCCTTTCTGTAAAAGAGCGTTTAACGGGTGCAGTACCGTGGATAGATTTGGCAGAAATTTATGGTAATAGTTAATTAATCCTAGAAACGACCTCAACTGAGAGACATTTTCCGGAGCGGGAGCCTTTACAACTGCCTCAATCTTGTCAGGAGACTTATGAAGCCCCTCCCGGTCAATGACATGGCCACAGTACGAGATCCGCTTCTGGAAGAACTCACATTTCTGCCGATTTACTCTAAGTCCATACTCTTTCAGTCTGTTGAGCACCAGTTCCAAGTTTGCGAGATGTTGTTCATCACCATCACCTGTGATCAGAATATCATCCAGGTAACATTGTGTGCCTGGAATTCCCTGTAATACCTGCTCCATGGCCCTCTGCCAAATTGCTGGAGCCGATGCCACTCCAAAAACCAGCCTATTGTACCGGTACAACCCTCGATGCGTGTTGATCGTGAGGTATTGGCGTGACTCTTCCTCAACCTCCATCTGCAAGTACGCCTGCGCCAGGTCTATCTTGGTGAAGTGTTTCCCGCCAGACAATGAAGCGAAAAAATCCTCAATCCGTGGAAGCGGATACTGCATCGTGTGAAGCACCGGATTAACGGTGATTTTGAAATCTCCACAGATGCGAACCTTCCCTGGATCTCCTGGCTTGTTGCTCGCAGGACGTTTCATAACGGGAACAATGGGCGTAGCCCACTCACTCCAATCTACCTTAGACAGTACACCTGAACGTTCTAGTGCTTCCAGTTCCGCTTCAACAGTAGGTTGTATTGCATAGGGTACCGGTCTAGCTTTAAAAAATTTTGGTTCTGCATGTTCATCAATCTTGATGTTTGCCGTAATTCCTCTCAGTGTTCCCAGTCCCTGCTGGAACACCTCTTTAGCCTCATCCAATATTCTGGACAATCGTTTAGGTTTGACATCTGTTTCCCCGGAATCTACCGTTAGTGCCTTCAAGGAGTGCCAGTCCATATTCATTTTCCTAATCCACTCCCGTCCTAGTAGTGGTGGACCTCCTTCAGGTAGCACATATAAGTCCATTACTTGGCTTTCTTCGCCCTTGTGGACCACTTCTACCTCTATTTTTCCGATGGGGTACACTCTTTGCCCCGTGTATGTTTTCAATATAATCTCCGTATCCTGTAGGGGAATATGTTGGAATAACCTTCTGTAATCTTTCTTATTCATGAACGTCAATGCTGATCCAGTGTACAATTCCATTTTTACTTGGACTCCTGCTATCTGAAGAGTGACCCAAATTGTCTGGAGATCTGCATCCTTACCAACGTTGTGTACTCTTAAGCTATCCAGTTCATTACTGCTAGCATCTGAATCTGACTTCTGTTCGGTCAAACTGTTCTTTGTCACCTTGTGTACCTTTGCGTATTTTCCTTGCGGTGACTTTTTGTTGCTGGTCTTCTTTCCTGACTGGCATACTTTAGCTATGTGGCCAAGCCTGCCACACGTTCTGCATTCTTGGTTTTTAAACCAACACTGGTTCTGATCGTGCGTTGTCTTTCCACAACGATAACATTTGACAGAACTCAAACCCAATTTGTTTGTACCGAGTTCCGGTGACCGTAGCTGCATTACTGCCGTGCCTCTCGCTGCGGCTTCGTGTGCTGCCGCCATAGTGACCGCCTTCTCAAGCGTCAGCTCATTCTCCTCGAGCAGTCGCTTTTGTGTATCCTGTTTAAATAAACCACACACAAATTTATCTCGTAGTGCCTCTGTCAGTCCCGTTCCAAACTGACAATATTTTGCTAGCTTACGTAATTCCATCAAATATTCAGCATTGCTTTCATTCTGCAGCTGCCTTCTGTCGTAAAATTTAAATCGTTCCGCTAGCATCAGCGGCGTGGGGTTTAGATGATTTTTCAGGACAGTAACAATCTCATTGAACGTCTTATCCGCCGGTTCATCTGGTGATAACAGGTGTTTCAATTGCCCGTATGTCTTCGCACCCATTAAATTTAATAATGTTAGTGCTTTATCTGCATCAGGAATTTTATTTGCCTTACAATAATTTTGTATGCGTTCTACATACATGGCCCAATCTTCGATGTCACTATCAAAGGTATTAATGTTCCCATGTTTAGGCATCGTTGCAATTTATTGTATTTTTATGTTATCCAAGATGGCGGCTTCCCGCTCTTGTCATCGTCCTCTGCCCACAAAATGGTGGTTTTCCCACGCTTGGCGGTCTTCAACCGTCCCCCGACGCTGTCTCCGCTTCACCGCGGCTCTCGCGCCTTCAGTTTCCCCAGACGCTGCGCCTTTTAGCCCGAATGCGGCCCTTATCTCCGGTCGCGATCGATGTCCCCGCGCTGCGCCTCTCGCTTGAAAGCGGCCCGGCCCTTATCTCCGGTCACGATCGATCTCACCGCCCTTATTCCTCCGTCTTCCCAGCCCCGTCTGTACAGCTAACGCGGTTGACTTTCTGTCGCGTCGCTGCCCGGCTTACCCACCACCGAGGTAGAAAGAAGAAAGCTGACAGTCGCTGATGGAGGCTTCGAGGTCAGGATGTCTTCTGCACTCCAGTTTCTCGATGCCTGCCGCTCGACGTGTCTTCCAGTAGGGTGATGAGGGTGGAAACCTCTCTTCGACGTCCTGTCTGTGGACGAAGCCGCCGTGGAAATAACTGCCGCAGGGTAAGAATCGGACTCGTCGCCACTGTTAAGTCTGTGTGTTATAGTGATAATTACTACACAGACTACAAGAGTAAATTGAACAGGTCTTTACTGGTTGGAGGTCGGGACTATACGGAATACAATATTACTACACAGTGCTTATATACCGGTGTGGTCACCACCGGTATTACGTATACAGCAGCCAGAGAAAGTAGTACATCTCTTAAGGTGGAACAGGCTTAAGTTCTCTTAAGGTGGAACAGGTTACATACACCACAGTATTACGTTTTCACCAATCTCTACCGTGTACATCAGGGGTCCTTGTCTGGCACGAATTGTTCCAGATTGCCATTTCTCATTCTTACAGTCCCGGGCTAACACTGGTTGTCCTATTTCGAAACTCCGAGTGGTCTTGTTATTTACATGCTGGAACTGTTTGTTTTCGACTTCCCTACGCACATTTGGTTTTAACAAATCCAACCTGGACCGCAACCTCCTGTTATAAAACATCATGGCAGGACTTTGATTTGTCACTGCATGTGTGGCGTTTCGACATGCCATTAGGAAATTGTCCACCTTGTGTTGTAGTGGAATATGGTCTTCGCTCATGGCCTTTATCGCCTTTTTGAACGTTTGTACAAATCTCTCGGCCAACCCATTTGTAGCCGGATGATATGGGGCAGATGTATAGTGTTTCACCCCATTCTTCTTCATGAATTTCTGGAATTCTTCTGACACAAACTGCGGTCCGTTGTCTGAACATATCTGTTCTGGCAATCCATTTCTTGCAAATATGGTTCTTAGAACTGCGATCGTCTTTTCTGAGGTAGTGGTCGCCATCTTAATCACTTCTGGCCATTTAGAATGTGCGTCTACCGCTATCAAAAACATGGAATCCATGAATGGACCTGCAAAGTCGATATGTACACGCTGCCATGGGGTTGAAGGCCATTCCCATGGATGCAGCGGTGCAATTGGAGGTGCATTTTGAACTTTTTGGCACCCTGAGCAGCTTTTAGTCAGATCCTCTATTTGTTTGTCGATACCTGGCCACCACACATAAGCCCTAGCAAGGCTTTTCATCTTGACTCCCCCCAGATGACCTTCATGCAATTCCTTTAGAGCTCTCTCCCTTAATTTAGGAGGAATAATCACCCTTGTTCCATACATCAATGTTCCTTGACAAACGGACAGCTGTTCTCGTCTGGCTGAGAATGCCGGTAACAGTGGTTCACCATGTGCTGGCCATCCCTTCACTGTCAATTCGTAGACCCGAGACAGTGTCGGGTCGTTCCTGGTCTCTCTCTCAATACTCGCATTGGTGACTGGCAAACATTCGATGATGGTCGAGTGAAATAACTCAACAGGGTCAACTGTCGGTGCCTCTTCCGCTGTAGGTAGTGGCAGGCGCGACAGCCCATCAGCATTACCATGTTGCTTTGTACCTTTGAATTCGATCTCATATTGATGTGCCCCTAGGAAAAGGGACCAGCTCTGGAGCCTCTGCGCTGTCATCACCGAAACACCCTTCTTAGGGTTAAAAATGGAAACCAACGGCTGGTGGTCTGTCAGCAGCGTAAACTTTTGGCCTTGCAGGTAATGATAAATTTTTTCTACTCCCCACACGAGGCTGAGAGCCTCCCTATCTATCTGAGCATAGTTACGCTCAGCGGAGGTCAATGATCTGGATGCGAACGCGACTGGTCTTTCCAAGCCATTTGGCAACTTATGTGATAGCACTGCCCCAATACCATATGGAGAAGCATCACAAGCTAAACGAATAGGCAGCGTTGGGTTAAAGTGAGCCAACACTTCCTTAGAGGTGATCAATGCCTTGCTTTTGTGAAAAGCCCGCTTACAGTCCTCGCTCCACTTCCATGGCACTCCCTTTTGTAAAAGAGCGTTCAGCGGGTGTAGCACCGTGGATAAATTTGGCAGAAACTTATGGTAATAGTTAATCAACCCTAGGAACGACCTCAACTGGGATACATTTTCCGGATAGGGAGCCTTCACAACAGCTTCGATCTTGTCAGGTGACTTGTGAAGCCCCTCCTGGTCAATGACGTGACCACAGTATGAGATTCGCTTCTGAAAGAACTCACATTTCTGGCGATTAACTCGAAGTCCATACTCTTTCAATCTGGTGAGCACCTGTTCCAAATTAGCAAGGTGTTCCTCATCATCATCTCCTGTAATAAGAATGTCGTCCAGATAGCATTGTGTGCCAGGAATTCCCTGTAATACCTGCTCCATGGCCCTTTGCCAAATCGCTGGAGCCGATGCCACTCCAAAAACCAGCCTATTATACCGATATAAGCCCTTATGCGTGTTGATCGTGAGATACCGGCGTGACGCTTCATCAACTTCCATCTGTAAGTACGCCTGCGCCAGGTCTAGCTTGGTGAAGTGTTTCCCGCCAGACAACGAAGCGAAGATATCCTCAATCCGCGGAAGCGGATATTGCACCGTGTGAAGAACCGGATTAACAGTGATCTTGAAATCGCCACAGATGCGAACCTTCCCCGGTTCCCCCGGCTTGTTGCGCAATGAACGCTTCATGACGGGAACAATGGGCGTGGCCCATTCGCTCCAGTCCACCTTTGACAGTACTCCTGCACATTCTAGCCCTTCCAGCTCAGCTTCCACAGCAGGTCATATCGCATAAGGTACCGGTCTGGCTTTGAAAAATTTTGGGTTTGCATGTTCTTCAACCTTGATGTTTGCCGTAATTCCTTTCAGTGTTCCCAGTCCCTGTTGGAACACCTCCTTAGCATCGTCCAATATTCTGGACAGTCGTTTAGGTTTGACATCGTCCTTTTTACCGGAATCTACAGTTAGTGCTTTTAAGGAATGCCAGTCCATATTTATTCTCCTGATCCATTCCCATCCCAGTAGTGGTGGACCTCCCTCAGGTAACACATACAAGTCCATTCCTTTGCCTTCTTTACCCTTGTGGACCACCTTTACTTTTATCTTTCCGATGGGGTACACTCTTTGCCCCGTGTATGTTTTTAATACAATCTCCGTATCCCTTAGGGGAATGTGTGAGAATAACCTTTTGTAATCTTGCTTATTCATGACCGTCAATGCCGATCCCGTGTCCAATTCCATCTTCACTTGGACTCCTGCTATCTGGAGTGTAACCCAAATAGTTTGGTGGTCTGCTGTGTTACCCACATTATGTATTCTTAGACAACCCAGTTCCTTACTGCTGGAGTCTGAATCCGTCTTCTGTTCATCCGAACTGTTCCCTGTCACCTTGTGTACTTTTTTGTACTTCTTCTGTGGTGACTTTTTGTTGCTGGTCTTCTTTCCTGACCGGCATACTTTCGCTATGTGACCGAGTCTGCCACATTTTCTGCATTCTTGATCTTGGAACCAGCACTGGTTCTGATCGTGCGTTGTCCTTCCGCAACGATAGCACTTTACTGCACCCTATGCCATTTGATTGGTGCTGAGTTCCGATGGCCTTAGCTACATTTCCGCGGTGCCTCGTGCTGCCGCCTCGTGCGATGCTGCAATGGTGACAGCTTTATCTAACGTAAGGTCCTTTTCCTCTAGCAGTCGCTTCTAAGTTCCTTCTTTTAATAGTCCTCACACGAACTTATCTCTCAGAGCATCTGCTAGTCCTGTACCAAACTGACAGTACTTTGATAGCTTGCGCAGTTCAATTAAGAATTCAGCGTTGCTTTCCTCTTTCAGCTGCGTTCTTCTGTAAAATTTAAATCGTTCTGCTATCAGCAGCGGCGTGGGGTTTAAATGCTCTTGCAGGACAGTAACAATATTCGCGAAAGTCTTATCCGCCGGTTTATCTGGTGTTACAAGGTGCCTTAATAACCCGTACGTCTTCGCACCCATCGAGTTCAATAGGGTTAGTGCTTTCTTTTCAGCCGGTATCTCATTTGCTGTACAATAAACTTCAATACGCTCCACATAAGTGGCCCAATCTTCGACATCGCTATCAAAAGCAGTGATGTTACCATTTTTAGGCATCCTTGTAAGTTTCTTTAAGTATTTTTTTTTTCCAAAATGGCGGCTTCCCGCGCTTGGCGGCTTTTCCCGCGCTTGTCTTCTTCCTGCGCCGACTAAAATGGTGGCTTCCCGCGCTTGGCTTCTTCCCCCGCTGGCTACAATGGCGATTACCGCGCTGTTGCCGTTCTCGCCTCCCAGCGGTCCTTAATTTCCCCCGACGTTGCTGCTTTTACTCCCCGCTGTCCTTGTGGGTATTAGCGCTTCCTTTCTTGCTGCGCGTCTATTCTGATTGCAGCCCGGCCCTTTACACCGGCTGCGGTCGAGTTCTCCGCCCTTTTTCCTCCGGTCTCGCCCCCCTTCTCCACTGACAACGCGGCCGACTTTCTGCCCGTGTCGCTAGATCGGCTTACCCACCGCCGTGGAAGAAGGATGATCACTGCCTGTCGCTGATGGTGGACTTCGTGGTCAGCAATTCCAACCCGGGTTCTCGATGCCTCCCGTGCGAATGCGGTGCTCAGCAGGATGATGAGGGCGGATGCCTCTTCTCGACGCCCGTTCTGGGGACGAAGCTGCCTTGGATGCAATTGCCGCTGGGTAAGATCGACTCGTCACCACTGTTGAGTCTGTGTGTTCCAGATATACTTATTTTAAATAACTGGACACAGACAACAGGAAAAACTTAAACAGGTCTTTACTACTTGAAGGTCAGGGCTGAACTGCTTTACAAATTACTACACAGAGCTTATATACCGGTGTGGTCACCACCGGCACTACAATATACAGTAGCAAGAGAAAGTAGTCCATCTTCTTAAGGTAGATCTCTTAAGGTGGTACAGGTTACATACACCACACTTTCCTTCTCTTTCAAGTGCTGCAACTGAGAGAAGACTATCTTAAGTGTAGTAAGTTCCAGGATAAGCAAGTCAATTTTCTTTTTTTAATAACTCATATGGCTGTTGTCATTGCAATGGGGGAGTTTTCAAGAAGCCTTAGGAGGAAAAATTTGGTAGCGACCATTTCGGGGAGCTAACATTGCCTGGGCGCTAACTTTAGCACCCGCGACTGCGGAATTGAGTTTTAGCACCCCAAGAGGGAAGTGGAGTGCTAAATCAAGCGCTCCACTTCCTCCTTAGGGCACTACTGTCGGAGGGCGGGGCGAAGACTTCAGCTGTGCTGCACACAGGGCCGTGCAGCGCTGCCGCGTTCAAAGGCTCCTTCCCTCTCTTAAAGGGAAGGTCCATCGCTGCAGGCTCTGCAAATTAAAAAGTACCTACCTGGACCACCAAGGCAGCCGTGATCCCAAGCGATCAGCCCGGCACTCAAGCAGAGTGCTGGGCTGATCGATTGCGGGCAGGAACCCGTGAAAAAAGCTAGAACAGGAAAGGTAAATTTTCATTTTACTTACCTCGGCCACCTCGCCTTTAATCATTGCCCCCGAAGTGGCCGGACGCCTGAAGCCCGCCGCCTGCAGCTGTCAGTGTTTTCGACCGGCGCTGCTGCAGGGGACGGAAGTCAATTCCGGGTCTGGGTCGCTACCAGGGTGATGCGCACAGCGATGACATCACGATTTCCGGGCGAAGGAGATCGGGGCGCAACGCTGTAGTGCTGCCACAAAGCTCCCACCGAGTATAGCGGGAGTCGATGTCAGCACTGCGTCGGGTCGCAAAGCCATTTGCGCCCCCGGGGACGCTAACGGGAGGCACAGAGTCACCCAATTTACACTCCCTTAGTTCTTGAAACAGTCAGCAATAGGAAATTCCAAAAACTGTGCTGGCGAATTGAAAAATTGTGCTGCAATATATTCCATTGTTGCTATAGTTTGGATTTTTGTCGTGTAATTCTTCAATTTTTCATTAATTTTCTGTTATAGGCTGAATTTCTTTTAGCAGGCGATGCAATTATTGTAATTATATCATTGTAAAACTGATCACAGCTTCCGCCCTTCTCACAGCAACAACATGGTCTAAACTAAAATCACACAAACATCCTTTGACTGTGAGTGCGGTGCTTTACCACTCCTCATCCTCCTCGTCCTCTTAGCAGCATTTTGCATGGTTGACCACACCTTTCTCTTCCAATGGCTCTCCTTCATTGTCCAGATTTCTAGGACTGCACTTGCATGGTTCCATACCTACTTAGCTTAACACAGCCAGCACATCTCCAGCAATGCCTTCTGTTCCCTCCCCCTCTGACGTACACCCAATTACCAATCTCCTCTTCCTCATCTACATGATGTATTAGTCAGTTAACTACCAATGTCTGTTAAATAATATCTTCTGTCAAGAAACTTAGGTCATAGAAACATAGAAACATAGAAGATAGGAGCAGGAGTAGGTCATTTGGCCCCTCGAGCCTGCTCCGCCATTCAATGCGATCATGGCTGATCATCCAAATTCAGTACCCTGTCCCTGCTTTCTCCCCATATCCCTTGATCCCCTTAGCCTTAAGAAATATATCTAACTCCTTCTTGAATATATTTAATGAATTGGCCTCAACTGTCTTCTGTGGTATAGAATTCCACAGGTTCACCACTCTCTGGGTGAAGAAATTTCTCCTCATCTCAGTCCTAAATGGCTTACCCCTTATCCTTAGACTCTGACCCCTGGTTCTGGACTCCCCCGCCATCGGGAACAGCCTTCCTGCATCTAGTCTGTCTAGTCCTGTTAGAATTTTATGTTTCAATGAGATCCTCTCTCATTCTTCTAAACTCTAGTGAATATAAGCCTAATCAAACCAATCTCTCTTCATACGTCATTCCTGCCATCCCAGGTATCAGTCTGGTGAATCTTCGCTGCACACCCTCCATGGCAAGAACATCCTTCCTCAGATAAGGCGACCAAAACTGCACACAATACTCAAGGTGTGGTCTCACCAAGGCCCTGTACAACTGCAGCAAGACATCCTTGCTCCTGTACTCGAATCCTCTCGCTATGAAGGCCAGCATACCATTTGCCTTCTTAACCGCCTGCTGCACCTGCATGTTTACCTTCAGCGACTGGTGCACAAGGACACCCAGGTCTCGTTGCACTTCCCCTTTTCCCAATCTATTGCCATTCAGATAATAATCTGCCTTCTTGTTTTTGCCACTAAAGTGGATAACCTTGCATTTATCCACATTATACTGCATCTGCCATGCATCTGCCCAATCATCCAACCTGTCCAAATCATACTGGAGTTTCATAGAGCCATAGAGTCATAGAGTTTTACAGCACAGACAGAGGCCCTTCGGCCCATCGTGTCTGCGCCGCCCATCCATCCCTGTCCAGTCTAATCCCATTTTCCAGCATTTGGTCCATAGCCTTGTATGCAATGGCATTTCAAGTGCTCATCCAAATGCTTCTTGAATGTTGTGAGGGTTCCTGCCTCTACCACCCTTTCAGGCAGTGAGTTCCACATTCCAACCACCCTCTGGGTGAAAAAGTTCCTCCTCAAATCCCCTCTAAATCTCCTGCCCCTTACCCTGAATCTATGCCCCCTTGTTATTGACCCCCCTACTAAGGGGAAAAGTTCCTCTTTGTCTACCCTATCTATGCCCCTCATCATTTTGTACACCTCAATCAGGTCCCCCCTCAGCCTTCTTTGCTCCAAGGAAAACAAACCCAGCCTGTCCAGCCTCTCTTCATAGCTGAGGTGCTCCATCCCCGGTAACATCCTGGTGAATCTTCTCTGCACCCTCTCCAAAGCAATCACATCCTTCCTATAGTGAGGCGACCAGAACTGCACACAGTAC
Source organism: Somniosus microcephalus (assembly GCF_052327205.1). NCBI lineage: Eukaryota > Metazoa > Chordata > Chondrichthyes > Squaliformes > Somniosidae > Somniosus > Somniosus microcephalus. The sequence continues at coordinate 196,621,838 of NC_140994.1, read as the reverse complement.
TCCAGCTGTGGCCTCACCAGCGTTTTGTACAGCTCCATCATAACCTCCCTGCTCTTATATTCTATGCCTCGGCTAATGAAGGCAAGTATCCCATATGCCTTTTTAACCACCTTATCTACCTGTTCCGCTGCCTTCAGGGATCTATGTACATGTACACCAAGGTCCCTCTGACCCTCTGTACTTCCTAGGGTCCTACCACTCATTGTGTATTCCCTTGCCTTATTTGTCCGTCCAAAATGCATCACCTCGCACTTTTCAGGGTTAAATTCCATTTGCCACTTTTCCGCCCATCTGACCAACCCGTTTATATCGTCCTGTAGCCTGAGGCTTTCCTCCTCACAATTTACCACCCCACCAATTTTCGTGTCATCTGCGAACTTACTGATCATACCTTTTACATTCTCATCCAAATCATTTATGTAGATCACAAACAACAAGGGACCCAGCACCGATCCCTGAGGTACCCCACTGGACACAGGCTTCCAGTCACAAAAGCAGCCTTCGACCATCACCCTCTGCCTCCTGCCACTCAGCCAGTTTAGGATCCAACGCGCCAAGGCACCCTGGATCCCATGGGCTCTTACCTTCTTGACCAGTCTCCTATGCGGGACTTTGTCAAAAGCTTTACTGAAGTCCATGTAAACCACATCCACAGCATTTCCCTCATCCACCCCCCTAGTCACCCCCTCGAAAAATTCAATCAGATTTGTCAGACATGATTTACCCTTGACAAAGCCATGCTGACTATCCCCGATTAATCCTTGCCTCTCCAAGTGGAGACTAATTTTGTCCCTCAGAATTTTTTCCAATAATTTCCCTACCACAGATGTTAGGCTCACTGGCCTGTAATTCCCTGGTTTATCCCTGCTACCCTTCTTGAATAATGGTACTACGTTAGCTGTTCTCCAGTCCTCTGGTACATCCCCTGTGGCCAGAGAGGTTCTGAAAATTTGTGTCAGAGCCCCTGCAATCTCCTCCTTTGCCTCCCACAGCAGCCTGGGATACATCTCGTCCGGGCCTGGGGATTTATCCACTTTTTGGCCTGCTAAAACCGCTAGCACCTCCTCCCTCTCGATGCTAATATGTTCAAGTATGTCACAGCCCCCTTGCCCGATTTCTATGTCTGCATCCATAGTGAACACAGATGCAAAAAATTCATTTAAAACCCCGCCTACATCATCTGGCTCTACACACAGATTGCCACTTTGGTCCCTAATGGGCCCTACCCTTTCCCTGGTTATCCTCTTGCCCTTAATATACTTATAAAACATCTTAGGATTTTCCTTTATTTTGCTCGCCAGTGTTATTTCATGGCCCCTCCTCGCCCTCCTAATTTCTTTTTTAAGTATGCCCCTGCATTTTTTATACTCCTCTAGGGCTTCTTCCGTCTTTAGTCTTTTGTAACTGCCAAAAGCCCCCCTTTTATTTCTAATGCATTTTTGTATATCCCTTGTCATCCAAGGTTCCCTTTGCTTGTTGGTCCCACCCTTGACCTTTACAGGAACATGTTGGCGTTGTACTCTCTCTATTTCCCTTCTGAAAGTCTCCCAGTGTTTTGATGCGGATTTTCCTATAAGTAGCTGCTCCCAGTCCAATTTGGCCAGATCCTGCCTTATCATATTAAAATCGGCCTTCCCCCAATTTAGAACCCTTATTTCCGGGCCGTCTTTGTCTTTTTCCATGACCACCTTAAATCTCACCGAATTGTGGTCACTGTCGCCAAAATGCTCTCCTACTGACACTTCCACCACTTGCCCGGCTACATTCCCCAGAATTAGGTCCAGTACCGCCCCCTCTCTTGTAGGACTTTCTACATGTTGGCTCAAAAAGCTCTCCTGGATGCACTTTAAGAATTCTGCACCCTCTAAGCCTTTCACACTCTGACTATCCCAATTTATATTGGGGAAGTTGAAATCCCCCACTATTATTACCCTATTATTTTCACACTTTTCTGAGATTTGCCTACATATCTGTTCCTCTATCTCCCCCTGACTGTTTGGGGGCCTATAGTACACTCCCAGCAAAGTGCTTGCCCCCTTTTTGTTTTTAAGTTCTACCCATATGGCCTCATTAGAGTAACCCGCTAATATATCATCCCTCCTTACAGCAGTAATTCACTCCTTAATTAATATTGCAACACCCCCTCCCCTTTTACACCCCCCCTCTGTCTCGCCTGAAGATTCTATACCCTGGAATATTGAGCTGCCAGTCCTGACCCTCCCTCAACCATGTCTCCGTGATAGCAACAATATCGTACTCCCATGTGTTCAACAACAACTTCAGTTCATCCACCTTATTTGCAAGACTCCTTGCATTAAAATAAATGCCTTCCAGCCCTGCCATATTCTCTTTTGCCTTCACATATTTGCTTTGCCTTCCCAGCTGACTTGTTTTTCCCTCTGTATTTGGCTGTAAATCACCCCCTACTATAGCTCCACTCTGTACCCCATCCCCCTGCCAAGTTAGTTTAAACCCCCCCCAGCAGTGCTAGCAAACCTCCCCGCAAGGATATTGGTTCCCCTCTGGTTCAGGTGTAAACCGTCCGACTTGTACAAGTCCCACCTTTCCCAGAAGCAGACCCAGTGATCCAGGAAACTAAAGTTTCTCTGCATCCTCCGCACAGCACACACGCCCACCCAGCTTTGTGTCATCTGCAAACTTGGAGATATTACATCTAGTTCCCACGTCTAGACCATTAATATATATTGTGAATAGCTGAGCTCCTAGCACCGATCCCTGCGGTACCCCACTAGTCACTGCCTGCCACTCGGAAGAAGACCCGTTTATTCCAACTCTTTGCTTCCTGCCTGCCAACCAGTTTTCTATCCAAGTCCGTACCTTACCCCCAATCCCATGTGCTTTAACTTTGCACGCTAGTCTCTTATGCGGTACCTTATCGAAAGGCTTCTGAAAGTCCAAATACACCACATCCACTGGTTCTCCCTTATCTATTCTACCAGTTACATCCTCAAAAAATTCCAGTAGATTTACCTTTTGTAAATCCATGTTGACTTTGTCCGATCCTGTCACTGTTTTGCAAGTGCTCTGCTCTTGCATCTTTTATAATGGACTCTAGCATTTTCCCCACTACTAATGTCAGGCTTACTGGTCTATATTTCCCTGTTTTTTCTCTACCACCTTTTTTAAATAGTGGGGTTATATTAGCTACCCTCCAATCCATGGGTACTGTTCCAGAGTCTATAGAATTTTGGAAGATGACCAGCAATGCATCTATTATTTCTAGGGCCACTTCCTTAAGTACCCTAGGATGTAGATTATCAGGCCCTGGGGATTTATCGGCCTTCAATCCCGTCAATTTCCCTAACATAATTTCCCGACAAATACTGATTTCATTCAGTTCCTCCCTCTCATTAGACCCCATGTTCCCCGACATCTCTGGGAGTTTATTGTGTCCTCCTTTGTGAAGACAGAACCAAAGTATGTATTTAATTGGTCTGCCATTTCTTTGTTCCCCATTATAAATTCCTCTGATTCTGACTGCAAGGGACCTACGCTTGAGTTTACCAATCTTTTTCTCTTCACATATCTATAGAAGCTTTTACAGTCAGTTTTTATGTTTCCTGCAAGCTTACTCTCATGTTCTATTTTCCCCTTCTTAATTAATCCCTTTGTCCTCCTTTGTTGAATCCTAAACTGCTCCCAATCCTCAGGTTTGCTGCTTTTTCTGGCCAATTTATATGTCCTCTCCTTGGATCTTATGCTATCCCTAATTTCCCTTGTTAGCCAATGTTGAGTCACCTTTTTTGTTTTATTTTTATGCCAAACAGTGATGAACAAATTCTGTAGTTCATCCATGCGATCTTTAAATGTTTACCATTGCCTAGTCACCATCAACCCTTTAAGTAACATTCCCCAATCCATCCTAACCAACTCGCGCCTCATACCATCGTAGTTTCCTTTATTTAAATTCAGTACCCAAGTCTCTGAATCAACTACTTCACTCTCCATCTTAATGAAGAATTGTATCATATTATGATCGCTCCTCCCCAAGGGGCCTCGCACAACAAGATTGCTAATTAATCCTTTCTCATTACATAATACCCAGTCTAAGATGGCCTGATCTCTGGTTGGTTCCTCGACATATTGGTCCAGGAAACCATCCCATATGCACTCTAGGAATTCCTCTTCCACAGTATTGTTACTAATTTGGTTAGACCAATCTATATGTAAATTAAAGTCACCCATGATAACTGCTGTGCCCTTATTGCACGCATCTCTAATTTCTCATTTAATGCCATCCCCAACCTCAGCATTACTGTTTGGTGGTCTGTATACAACTCCCACTAACGTTTTCTGCCCCATGGTATTTCTCAGCTCTACCCATACAGATTCCACATCATCAGAGCTAATATCCTTCCTTACTATTGTGTTAATCTCCTCTTTAACCAGCAATGCTACCCCACTGCCTTTTCCTTTTTGCCTGTCCTTCCTGAATATTGAATACCCCTGGATGTTGAATTCCCAGCCTTGGTCACCCTGGAGCCATGTCTCCATAATCCTAATTATATCATATCCGTTTACATCTATTTGCGCAGCTAATTCATCCACCTTATTACGAATGCTCCTCGCATTAAGACACAAAGCCTTCAGGCTTGTTTTTTTTAACACTCTTAGACCTTATAGAATTATTGTTTACTGCGGCAATGTTTGATTTACAACCCTTCATTTCTCTGACTTCCACTTTTTCTTTTCTCCTTCCTGTCTTTTGCTTCTATCCTTGCTTCCCTTTCCTCTGTCTCCCTGCACAGGTTCCCAACCCCTTGCCATTTTAGTTTAAACACTCCCCAACAGCATTAGCAAACACTCCCCCTAGGATATCAGTCCCGGTCCTGCCCAGGTGCAAACCGTCCAGTTTGTACTGGTCCCACCTCCCCCAGAACTGGTTCCAATGTCCCAGGAATTTGAATCCCTCCCCCTTGCAACATTCTTCTAGCCATGTATTCATCTGAAATATCCTTCTATTTCTACTCTGACTAGCACGTCGCACTGGTAGCAATCCTGAGATTACTACCTTTGAGGTCCTATTTTTTAAATCACCTCCTAACTCCCTATATTCAGCTTTTAGGACCTCATCCCATGTTTTACCTATATGCACCACGACAACTGGCTGTTCACCCTCCCCCGCCAGAATGCCCTGCAGCCGCTCCAAGACATCCTTGACCCTTGCACCAGGGAGGCAACATACCATCGTGGAGTCTCGTTGGTGGCCGCAGAAATGCCTATCTATTCCCCTTACAATAGAATCCCCTATCTCTATAGCTCTCCCGCTCTTTTTCCTCCCGTCCTGCGCAGGAGAACTACCCATGGTGCCAGGAAGTTGTTTGCTGCTGCTTTCCATCGATAAGACATCCTCCCCAACAATATCCAAAGCGGTATATCTGTTTGAGAGGGGGATGGCCACAGGGGACCCCTGCACTACCTGCCTGTGCCTACTACACTGCCTGGCGGTCACCCATTCCCTTCCTGCCTGTGCAGCCTTTACCTGCGGTGTGACTATTAAGTCTGTGTGTTCTAGTTATTGTTAATAAGAATCACTGCACACAGACCACAAGAATAAATTCAACAGGTCTTTACTAGTCGAAGGTCAGGCTGAACTGCCCAATAAATCATTACACAGCACTTATATACCGGTGTGGTCACCACCGGTATTACAGTATACAGCAGCCAAGATAAAGTAGTGCATCTCTTAAAATAGTTCTCTTAAAGGTGGAACGGTTACATACACCACAATCCTCCCTTTTTAGCTTAACAGTATATATTCCCCATTTAACATAACATAATAACATATATATACAACTTCGCGTAAAAACAGTTCACAGATTCAGTCTCTGAGGAGGCCTCCTGATCCGAGACGGATAACGCCTTTCAGGGGTCTCTGGTTCTCATTGCTGGGGTGACTCATCTAGTTGATTCCCTATGGATAGGACGTCATCATCAGGTATATTCACTTCTGAGGTAGATGCTTCAGGTTCACTAACTTCCTCCACGGTTGTCTCTGTCGTAACCATGGGCTCGACCCTTGTTCTCGATCCCACCAGTTGGTCAGCATGACGTCGCATTACGTTTTCACCAACATCTACCATGTACATCAGGGGTCCTTGTCTGGCCCGAATTGTTCCAGATTGCCATTTCTCGTTTTTATAGTCCCTGGCTAACACCGGTTGTCCTATTTCAAAACTCCGAGTGGGCTTGTTATTGATATGCTGGAACTGTTTGTTTTCGACTTCCCTCCGCACATTTGGTTTTAACAAGTCCAACCTGGACCGCAACCTCCTGTTATAGAACATCATGGCAGGACTTTGGTTTGTTGTTGCATGGGTGGCGTTTCGATGTGCCAGTAGGAAATTGTCCACCTTATGTTGCAGTGGAACCTGATCTTCGCTCATGGCCTTTATTGCCTTTTTGAACGTCTGTACAAACCTCTCGGCCAGCCCATTCGTAGCTGGATGATATGGGGCAGAGGTATAATGTTTCACCCCATTCTTCTTCAGGAGTTTCTGGAATTCCTCTGACACGAACTGTGGTCCGTTGTCTGAACATATTTGCTCTGGCAATCCATTTCTTGCAAATATCGTTCTTAGCACTGCGATCGTCTTCTCCGAGGTAGTGGTAGTCATTTTAATCACTTCTGGCCATTTAGAATGTGCGTCCACCGCAATTAAAAACATGGAGTCCATGAATGGACCAGCAAAGTCAATATGTACACATTGCCATGGGGTTGAAGGCCATTCCCATGGATGCAGTGGTGCAATTGGAGGTGCATTTTGGACTTTTTGGCACCCTGAGCAGCTTTTCGTCAGATCCTCTATCTGTTGGTCGATACCCGGCCACCACACATAAGCCCTAGCAAGGCTTTTCATCTTGACTCCCCCCAGATGACCTTCATGTAGTTCTTTTAGAACTCTCTCTCTTAACTTAGGAGGGATAATCACCCTTGTTCCATACATCAATGTTCCCTGACAGATGGACAGCTGTTCTCGTCTTGCTGAGAATGCTGGTAACAGTGGATCACCATGGGCTGGCCATCCCTTTACTGTCAATTCGTAGACCCGGGACAGTGTCGGGTTATTCCTAGTCTCTCTTTCAATATTTGCATTGGTGACAGGTAAACATTCGATGATGGTCAAGTGAAATAACTCCACCGGGTCAACCGTCGGTGCCTCCTCCTCAGTAGGTAGTGGCAGGCGCGACAGCCCATCAGCATTACCATGCTGCTTTGTACCTTTGAATTCTATCTGATATTGATGTGCCCCTAGGAAAAGGGACCATCTCTGGAGCCTCTGTGCTGTCATCACCGAAACACCCTTCTTAGGGTTAAAAATGGATACCAACGGCTGGTGGTCTGTCAGCAGTGTAAACTTCTGGCCCTGCAGGTAATGATTAAACTTCTTTACTCCCCACACAAGGCTGAGAGCCTCCCTATCTATCTGAGCATAGTTGCGCTCAGTGGAGGTCAATGATCTGGATGCAAATGCGACTGGCCTTTCCAAGCCATTTGGCAACTTGTGTAAGAGTACTGCTCCAATACCATAAGGAGAAGCATCACAAGCTAAACGAATAGGTAGCGTTGGGTTGAAGTGAGTCAACACTTCCTCTGAGGTGATCAATGCCTTGCTTTTGCGAAAGGCCTTCTTACAGTCCTCGCTCCACTTCCATGGTACTTCTTTCTGCAAAAGAGCGTTCAGCGGGTGCAGCACCGTGGATAGATTTGGCAGAAACTTATGGTAATAGTTAATCAACCCTAGGAACGACCTCAACTGGGATACATTTTCCGGAGCGGGAGCCTTCACAACAGCTTCGATCTTGTCAGGTGACTTGTGCAGCCCCTCCTGGTCAATGACATGACCACAGTACGAGATCCGTTTCTGAAAGAACTCACATTTCTGGCGATTAACTCGAAGTCCATATTCCTTCAATCTGGTGAGCACCAGTTTCAAATTTGCAAGGCGTTCCTCATCGTCATCTCCTGTAATCAGGATATCGTCCAAGTAACATTGAGTGCTTGGAATTCCCTGTATTACCTGCTCCATGGCCCTCTGCCAAATTGCTGGAGCCGAAGCCACTCCAAAAACCAGTCTATTATATCGATACAAGCCTCTGTGCGTGTTGATTGTGAGATACTGGCGCGACTCTTCCTCAACTTCCATCTGTAAGTACACTTGCGCCAGGTCTATCTTGGTGAAGTGTTTCCCACCAGACAATGAAGCAAAGATATCCTCAATCCGCGGAAGCGGATATTGCACCGTGTGAAGCATCGGATTAACCGTGATCTTGAAGTCTCCACAGATGCGGACCTTCCCCGGTTCCCCTGGCTTGTTACTCGATGAACGCTTCATGACGGGAACAATGGGCGTGGCCCACTCACTCCAGTCCACCTTAGACAGTACTCCTGAACATTCTAGCCCTTCCAGCTCAGCTTCCACAGCAGGTCGTATCACATAAGGTACCGGTCTGGCTTTGAAAAATTTTGGGTTTGCATGTTCTGCAATCTTGATTTTTGCCGTAATTCCTCTCAGTGTTCCCAGTCCCTGTTGGAACACCTCTTTAGCCTCATCCAATATTCTGGACAATCGTTCAGGTTTGACATCTTTTTTTCCGGAATCTACCGTTATTGCTTTTAGGGAGTGCCAGTCCATATTTATTTTCCTGATCCACTCCCATCCCAGAAGTGGTGGACCTCCCTCAGGTAGTACATATATGTCCATTCCTTGGTGTTCTTTGCCCTTGTGTACCACCTTGACATTTATCTTTCCGATGGGGTATACTCTTTGCCCCGTGTATGTCTGCAATACTATCTCCGTATCCCGTAGGGGAATATGTTTGAATAACCTTTTGTAATCTTGCTTATTCATGACCGTCAACGCCGATCCAGTGTCCAATTCCATCTTCACTTGGACTCCTGCTATCTGAAGTGTGACCCAGATAGTTTGTAGGTCAGCTTCCTTACTCACATTGTGAATTCTCAGACTACCCAGTTCCTTGCTGTTGGAGTCTGAATCCGAATTCTGTTCATCCGAACTCTTCTCAGCCACCTTATGTACCTTTCTGCACTTTTCCTGCGGTGACTTTTTGTTGCTGGTCTTCTTTCCTGACCGGCATACTTTAGCTATGTGACCAAGCTTGCCACATTTTCTACATTCCTGATTTTTAAACCAGCATTGGTTCTGATCGTGTGTTGTCTTTCCACAACGATAACATTTCGCTGTAACCAAAGCCATTTGATCTACGTTGAGTACCGCTGCCTTCAGCTGCATTTCTGCAGTGCCTCTCGCTGCGGCTTCGTGCGATGCTGCAATAGTGACAGCCTTATCAAGTGTAAGATTATTCTCTTCAAGCAGCCGCTTTTGTGTTCCTTCTTTCGACAATCCACACACGAATTTGTCTCTCAGTGCCTCTGTCAGTCTTTCCCCAAACTGACAGTATTTCGCTAGCTTACGCAGTTCAATTAAATACTCCGCGTTGCTTTCCTCTTTCAGTTGCGTTCTCGCATAAAATTTAAATCATTCCGCTAACATCAGCGGTGTGGGGTTCAAATGATTTCTCAGGACAGCAACAATATTAGCGAAAGCCTGATCCGTCGGTTCAGCTGGTGATAGAAGATGCTTCAATAGCCCGTATGTCTTCGCACCCATTGAGTTTAGTAAGGTTAGTGCTTTATCTTCATCTGATATTTTATTTGCCTTACAATAAATCTCTATGTGTTCTACATACGTGGCCCAATCTTCAACATCGGCATCGAAATCGTTGATGTTACCACGCTTAGGCATCCTCGCAATCTTCTTGAGAAACAAAAAGAAATTTTTCTTTTTATTTATTTATTTATTTCAAAATGGCGGTTTCCCGCGCTTGTCTTCTTCCCCCGCCTATGAAAATGGCGGCTTCCCGCGTTTGCCTTTCTCCCCCGCTGGCTGTAATGGCGATTGCCGTATTGCTGCGTTCGCCCTCCCCAGCGGTTCTCAAATCGTGCCTCCCAGCCCCTCTTGCAGTCCGGTCCTTTCCCCCGGCTGCGGCTGAGTTCTCCGCGGTTTTTAAAAAAAAATTTTATTATCTCCCGCGCCTCGCAGTCTCGGTAGCTGCCCGGCCTTTTTCCCTGGTCGCGGTCGAGCTTTCTCTCGACGCTGTTGCGTCTCCCAGCCCGCTTGCAGCCCGGTCTTTTACACCGGCTGCATTTGCATTCACCGCGGCTCCCATGCCTTACGCTGCCCCAGTCTCAGCGCCTCTGGCCCCGACTTCTGTCCGGCTCTTTTCCCTGGCCGTGGTCGAGTTCTCCGCCCTTATATCCTCCGTTTTTCCCTCCCCTACTTCACAGCCAACGTGGCCGACTTGCTGCTCGTCGCTGATCGGCTTACCCACCACCGTGGTAGAAGGGATGATCACTGCCTGTTGCTGATGGAAGGCTTCGTGTCAGGATTCTTCCTTGCTCTTCAGACCCGAGTCTTCTCTCAGCAGGATGATGAGGGCGGATGCCTCTTCTCGACGCCCATTAAACTGCCTTGGATATATCTCTGCTGCAGGGTAAGATCGTCATCGTCGCCATTGTTAAGTCTGTGTGTTCTAGTTATTGTTAATAAGAATCACTGCACACAGACCACAAGAATAAATTCAACAGGTCTTTACTAGTCGAAGGTCAGGCTGAACTGCCCAATAAATCATTACACAGCACTTATATACCGGTGTGGTCACCACCGGTATTACAGTATACAGCAGCCAAGATAAAGTAGTGCATCTCTTAAAATAGTTCTCTTAAAGGTGGAACGGTTACATACACCACAGTGACCAACTGATTAAACCTGATCTCCACGACGTCCTCAGCATCGCCAATGCTCCAGTATGTATCCATTCACAGCTCCAGCGCCGCAATGCGGTCTGCCAGTAGCTGCAGCTGGATACACTTCCCGCACACATGATCATCAGGGACACAGGAAGTGTCGCTGATTTTCCACATAGTGCAGGAGGAGCATGCCACGGGGCCGAGCTTTGCTGCCATGACTTACCCTTTAATTAATTTAAATTAAATCAATACCACCAATTATACTACAATTAAATGATATACTCAAGGGCCCTTGTTTCCTAGCACTCCCCGCTACACAACAGAAACCTTAGAAACTATAACCACAAAATTAAGACCTTCTAAACTTTATAAACTATGAACCTTAACTGTCAATGTATAGAGTAGTATAAATACTCACCCAATCAGCTGCTTCCTCCTGCCCGCGTCACCTTTTGAATCGTAACGTGGCTCTGGAATGCTGCCGCCGGTCTGCGAGATTGGGAAGCCTGTGAAAAAACCCACGAAAGTGAGTTTAAATACTCACTGAACCCCCGTTCTCACCGCTCCCGACAATGGCCTCTGTAAAAGGGCCCGCGAAAGTGAGTTTAAATAATCACTGAACCTCCGCTCTCACCGCTCCCGACAATGGCCTCTGTAAAAAAGCCCGCGAAAGTGAGTTTAAATACTCACTGAGCCTCCGCTCTCACCGCTCCCGACAATGGCCTCTGTAAAAAAGCCCGCGAAAGTGAGTTTAAATACTCACTGAGCCTCCGCTCTCACCACTCCCGACAATGGCCTCTGTAAAAAAGCCCGCGAAAGTGAGTTTAAATACTCACTGAACCTCCGCTCTCACCGCTCCCGACACCGGCCTCTGTAAAAAAGCCCGCGAAAGTGAGTTTAAATCCGCTCTCACCGCTCCCGACACTGGCCTCTGTGTGAGTGAGCATGTGTAAATTATCAGACAGTAAATAAATTCCAGTATCTGACCTCATTAAGTGGAACATAAGTGAGAAAGTCTGTCATCTCCGCCAGGAACCAAAAATAACAGCAAATCGATATCCCATATATTCTAAATATGGATTGATGTAGGTCTGGAACATGCTCCAAAGATGTAATAGCTCTTGCTTTAGATTGACATTGATTAAAATAGTGTCCCTAAATCTTTGTCGTATCCCATTTATTTTCTGTGTAAATTTAAGAGGATCAAGCAGGTGATTAACAATATGAGCTGCCTAGACCCTTGATCCTATAAAGGATGATCCTCGCTCTAAGTGTTAATTAGGCTCAGATTCCACAGTAAAATAACCAAAGGACGGCCCAGAAATTGCTGTCCACCACACAGGTGATCTGAACTGAGAGGGCGTGAGATACCCTAGTTGTGTATACATATATACGTAAGATTAGGATTTCGGTTAATCTCATATGATTAAAGTTTTTGGTTTAATGTGTCAGGTTACAATTTAGCTAACACTGTTTAGATGTTTGCTGAAACTACAGGATGTATGATTTATGTATTTACATGGCCACATTGTGGCACGAAATAGCCAAGACTGTCTTGAGACAATGGAGACAGGATGGAAAACAAGTTGGCATCTGTTGTTTTGAAGGAAGTACTTCCTTTCTGGGGGTCGTCTTCACAATAACACTTGTCATGCCATAATTAATTAGCACTAACAGTATTCGTGCGCAATAGACTATAAAGATCCTAAGCTTTTCTTAACAAGTTGTAGAGAGAGTTGGATTTGAAAAGGAACAACGAAGGTTACGTTCCTACCCGGGGAAACTTGGTCGAATACAATAAACGGAGGAACTTGCAAACCTATATTTAGGTGTTGGAAATCGAACTGCTTACAAGGGTCTCTTCCCATTTACAGAAGCAGCATCAAGAAGAACAGAGATCAGATCGGGACAGGTAACTTTTAACAGAGTTGCTGGAAAAAGGTTTGTGTAAATAAATAGAGATCAGCCAGCCTGCTGTCACGTTTTGCCACATTTGCACCAAAATGCAAGCTGGGAAAGTTACTTTGATCAACCAGTGCATTTTCCAGAGTTGTGAGTCATACCCTGTTCTGCCTGTCTGTCTCTGAGCGAGGATTGCTTTTGTCCTGTTTACCAAGTGCTCTCTGATGCCAACCAAGTCATGTTAACAATAAATGAGTCAAAGTAAACAAGCTAATTTCAAAGGAATCAATTTCATGACTGTCTGTAGCTGTGGTTTAGAACATAAGAACATAAGGAATAGGAGCAGGAATAGGCCACTTGGCCCCTCGAGCCTACTCCGCCATTCAATAAGATCATGGCTGATCTTGGGCTCAAAGCCACTTTCCTGCCCGCTCCCCATAACCCTTCACTCCCTTATCTTGCAAAAATTTGTCTACCTCCACCTTAAATGTATTTAATGACCCAGCCTCTGTTATGTTCGTAAATAAATAGACGTTTTCATTATGAACAGCTAGCTTGAGCTAGTCATTTATTCAGCCATGTGGACTACTGCCTTGTGGGTAGCCCACTACTACACATACAGCTCCACCTAGTGTACCATTCTAGAATGACATGTTACTGATCATGACATCCCCCTTCCTTAGAGGTTGAACAAAATCAATATCAATCAATCATAACGACATAAACATCTTCACAACAGTCAACACATTTTCAAAGTTTTACTTTATGAACTCTAAGCTTTTCATTCTTTTATTATAGTTTTCTTTGTGCTCAAAGATTAAGTCTATCAGGCTTTTTTATTTCACGTGTGGATCTTCTCAGCACAGGTAAGTCTGATGTGTTTTCATGAGAGCCTCTATGTGTGTTTGTGTTAGATTGTTCTGGTGGTGAGTGACAAGATTCAGTTGCGGCATTGTCATCGATTTGCTCTTGGATAGGTTCTTGTGTTTTCAGGAGGGAACGGCGGTTCCTATTGAGAATCTGTCCTTCCTCAGTTCTAACGGTGTATGACCTTGGTCCTACTTCCTCAAGAACTGAAGCTTTCCTGTTCCATGCATTTGGATCCTCAATCCTGACAACATCATCCCTTGTCAATGGTTTCAGAGTTTTGGATGACTTGTGATTGTCATAGTGTGATTTCTGTTTCAGCTTTAACAGTTGAAGTCTCTGTCTTAGTTCCTTACTCTGCTTTTCTTTTGCACAGCAGGGTAGCATGGTGCGCAACTTGTGACCCATTAGGAGTTCAGCAGGTGAAGAACCACAGTCTAAAGGGGAGGCTCGGTAGCTCAGCAGGGCGAGATAAGGATCAGACTTGCTTTCTGTTGCTTTCTTCAGTAGCTGTTTGAGAACTTGAACACCTTTCTCTGCCTTACCATTCGACTGAGCATACAGAGGACTGGATGTGATGTGCTGCAAACTGTTGCCACTCCTTATAGTTGAAGCACGGACCATTGTCGCTAACGGCAATCCTGGGAATTCCATGTCTGGCGAAGATGGATTTAACATGCATTATGACACTGCTTGCTGATGTGCTTGAGAGCAGCGCCATCTCAGGATATTTAGAATAGTAGTCAATCACTATTAGATAGTCCTTACCATTCAAATGAAAGAGCTCCATACCAACCTTTTGCCATGGTGCTGTTGGTAAGTCAGCTACTATCATTGGTTCCTTTGCTTGTTTGTTTTGGTGTTTCTGACATGTCTCACATATACCTATCATGTTCTCAATGTCCTTATTTATGCCAGGCCAATAAACAGTGTCTCTTGCTCTCCTTTTGCATTTTTCAATTCCGAGGTGTCCCTCGTGAATTCTTTTGAGCATGTCTTAACGTAGAGCCTGTGGAATGACTATTCTGCTCTGTTTTAGTAATAGTCCACTTGCGACACTTAACTCTGACCTGATGTGATAGTACTTTGGACAGGAACCTTTTGGCCAACCATGATGAATGTTCTCTATTACTGTTTGTAACACTGTATCTTTTACTGTTTCTTCTGCTATTTGCTTTGATTTTGTGTCTGACACAGGCGGCGCAGCAGTGACCATACTCACATGAACATCCACGACTTCCTCAGTAGAGCGCACATGACTCATTGTGGGTGCTCGGGATAGTGCATCTGCTAATACTATGGCCCCGATTTTCGGCTTGTGTGGGGAATGGTCAGATTTCCCCGAATGTGGGGTTTCTGACACACATAAAAAAGTATCAGCCAGCTCCACGCAATTTTCCCTCAAGTGGCCAATTAATTCCCAGCATGTGGGAAGCCTTGCTAATTGTCCAATTCGAGTCAGAAATCCCCACAGTATGATGTCATCATTCGTGGTGCTTTCAAGGTCCATAGCAAGCACTGCATCCTCTGAAGGCTTCCAAACGAACCACACAGGATGACAGAGGAGCCTGCAGCAGCTGTGGGCAGTGCCAGACCCCGAGCTGCCTCCAAATTCGACGAGGCTTCACTGCAGGCATTATTGGATGGGGTTAGGGCCCACCGGGAGGTCCTCTTCCCTAGGTCAGGGAGGAAGAGGCCTCCCACTGAGACCAATGCTGCATGGATGCAGGTTTCAGCAGATGCCAACTCGCTGGGAGTCACCAGAAGAACCTTGGCATTACATCTCTAACTCCTTCCTTTACTCCCCCACAGTACCATCCAGAGCCCCCGTCCTCACTGTGGAGGAGGAAGAGGCTGTGCAGCCAGACTCCACAGAGGAAGCTCCAACCTCTGAGGGCGCAGCGTCAGCAGAAGTAAGCGCACCCAGCACCAGCGCAGACACTCACACCTCGGAGGAACCTTCGGGACATAGAGTAGTGTTGTCACCTGGTGTTTCACAGCTCACAAGTGAGCCTCAGCAGATTCTGGAGACAGGGACAGCAGTGGAGAGTGCTCGTCGGAGGGCGCAGGACTCTGCCAGCTCAGCTCAGCTGCGCTGCATGTCAACCCTCTGCCTCTGGGTCCATCCTCAAGAGAAGAGGTGATGGATCTCCATGCACAGATACAGGAGTCTCTGGCAGGTTTTGTCTCCAGGGTCACTGCAAGTGTGGAGCGAATGGAGGAGTCCCAAGCGACCATGAGCAGAGCCTTTGTGGAGTCATTGGCGCATGAACGCATCACCATGGAAAGGTTGGCAACCTCCATGGAGGAGATAACTCGCCAGGGTACGGAAAACATGGTGAGTGCACATAAGAGAATGACATCTCTTGAGGAGCGTTGGCCATCTGTTGAACAGAGAAACCAGATCCTCATGGAAGTCCTTCTGAGTAGGACTGCCAGTGCAGATACGGGTCCCCATGGCCCCCTAAAGCGCAGCAAGGTGCTCTCAAGCCACTTCCAAGCGCTGGCCCCTTCTGGCCTGTGCAGCTTCAGGTGAGTGAGCAGCAGCCTGGTGCTCATCATGCTGTTCCTGGTTCTGCTGCTGCCGCCTCTGCTGCTGGAGATCCTCTAATGGCAAGAAGGGAAGGAAAAAAAGGCGTCCCACGCTTCTCGTAGATGCCTCCACTGAGGAAGCGCTGAGTGAGAGTGGCGAGAGGTGCTTCCCAGGAGATCACATTGGAGAAGTGTGTGAGGCTCTAACCTTCCACAGCTGTGCCTAAGCCTTGAAGAAGTAGCCCCAAACCTGCAACAACAAGGTCCTTCGACATACAAGTGCTGGCCCTTTAAATCGCAGCTTCTCCTTATCTGCAGCTGGCAGCAAGCAAGCAGGCAAGCTTCACGCCAGGTCTCAGCAGCGGGGTTCCCCGCAGGTGGGTTTCAGGTGGGGAAAGCCCCAAAGTCGTAACTGCACGGGAAAATCAACTTCAACAAGCAGATAATTGCTTGTTAGTGCTCCGACGAGCAGTCCCGCCAGCGGCGGCCGGGACTGAAGCGAGGCGCGGGGAAATGGCAGTCCGAAAGTCGGACGGGGTGGGGAATCAGGCGGGGGGAGGTACTGACCCGCTTTTTCACCGATTTTCGGCCCCCGGTCGCATGAAAAGCCGCCCGACGGCGGCCAGAAAATCGGGGCCTATGTGTTTGCC
>NC_140994.1:196529040-196604595 GCF_052327205.1 Somniosus microcephalus | reverse complement strand
TACTTTAAGTGCAGACTGGCTCACACATTGTTTTATACAGACCTGCTCAGGAGCCAGGTTCTTTTGCACTTGGTGGTAATGAAACATTTTGAAAAGATTACCTAAAAGAACTTTTATTCTGCATTCTTGTCAAATGTTGCAGGTTACTGTGATAATTTAGAAAAGCTGGAGTCTGTCGGGTATGCGCTTGAAAGTTACAGGGCGTACCTACGCGCGCAGTTACCTCCAAAGAAAGCTTACGCTTCCGAGACGGTTTTTAAGCGTATTTACATTTCGGCCGGGCTAAAATTGCGCCCGCGGTAATCCAAAAAACCTTCAACGTTCCGCTCATTAGCACCTCATTATCCCGCTCATTAGCGACAGAGGTGACCTCGAGCCTCGACCAATCGTACGCCGGGTGTTGCTGGCGTGTGCGCCGGGCCAATCGGTGCGTGATGTGGCCGGGCGGTGCCTTATCGTTCTGAACCGAGGTGAAGTCGACGCCATCTTTGATTCCAAACTTTTCCTTTCTTTTTCCCGCTTTCTGCGTCTTTAAAAAAAAACGTTGCTTTTAAAAACACATATTGTTTTTTAAAAAAAATGATTTAGAAACGAATTAACTTATCTAATCTCATTAATTTTCCTACCTTCCCCATTTTTCCAGGTAGCTCGAAGCCTCGGCTTCTCCTTCGCACCCACGAAGCTGGAGCACCTCCCGGCCCCACTCGAAGGCTGTGAGGGCCGAGCCTCAGCCCGAGCGCCGCTAGGGTGCGGCGCGCAGCAGGAGCTGAGACGTGGCGTCTCTCTCTGGCTCGGCCGGGGGGCGGGGCTTGGCTGAGCGTCAAGCGTCACCCCCTGGCAACCGGCCCCCGACCGGGCCGTCTCGCACAGCCGCAATTGGCGGTCTTCACCTCGGGGGGGGGGGTAGGGGGGGGCGACCCTCGGGGGGGGGGGGCGCGACCCTTGGGTGGGGGCGACCCTCGTGGGGGGGGCGCGCGGACCCTCGGGGGGGGGCTCGACCCTCGGGGGGGGGGGGGGCGACTCTCTGCTGGGGGGGCCGCGACCCTCGGGGGGGGGCCAGGGGGGGGCCGCGGACCCAGCGCGGGGCCGCGACCGCCTCGGGGGGGGGCCGCGACCCCTCGGGGGGCCCCCCCGCCCTCCAGACCCTCCTCCCCCCCGGCGCCCCCCCCGTCCCTCCCCCCCCCGCCCCCCCTTCCTCCCCCCCCGGCCCCCCTCCCCTTCCCCCCTCCCCCCTTCCCTTCCCCCCTCCCCCCTTCCCTTCCCCCCTTCCCCCCCTCCCCGCCTCCCCCTCCGCCTTCCCCCCCTCCCCCCTTCCCTTCCCCCCCTTCCCCCCCTCTCCCCCCACTTCCCTTTCCCCCTTCCCTTCCCCCCCCGCCCCCCCCGCCTCCCTTCCCCCCCTGCCCTCCCTCCCCCCCTCCCTCCCCCCCTCCCCTCTCCCTCCCCTCCCAGACACTCTCTCTCTCTCTCTTCCAACAACAACATGCCCTCGAAAAAGCCTCGGCACCGCCGGGCACTTCAGCTAGTCTATATATATAAAAGGATACTTCTGTCTGTCATTCCGTCTGTCTGTCTGTCTTTCTGTCTGTCTGTCTTGAATTAACTCGAATGTTATAGAGCATACCTACATGTGCATTACGTCGAAAGAAAGCTGACGATTCCAGAACCGTCCTAAGCATATTTACCGTTTCGGCCGGACAAAAATTGCGCCCGCGGTATCCAAAACACGTTCAACATTCTGCTCCTTATCCGCTCATTAGCATCGAGTGACGTCGAGGTCGACCAATCGTACGGCGGGTTGCTGGCGCGTGCGGCCGGGCCCGCCTACGGTTGAGTGACGGACGATTGACCAATCCTACGCTTCAGTGACCTGACGGTCCACCAGTCGGTGCATGTGTGGGCGGGCCTTAATCGTTCTGAACCCAGGTGAGTCGCCGCCATCTTGATTCCAAACTTTTCCTTTCTTATTCCCGCTTTCTGCGTCTTTAAAAAAAAAGTTCCTTTTAGAAACAGAACATTCTTTTAAAAAAAGTTAATTACTTTCAGAAATTGTTTTAAAAAAAAGTTAATTACTTTCTAAATCTTTTATCTAATCTCATTAATTTTCCTACCTTTCCCCGTTTTTGCAGGTAGGCCTCTAAGCCTGGGTGTCTGTTGCCAGCCATGCTGGACCCTAGGCAATTGTTTTGTGGCAAGCTCCTCCCACCCCTCACCCCCCCCCTCAGGTCTCCCCCATCACGTGATGGTTGACCAATCCTATGGCGTGTGTAGGGCGGGGCCTGATGCTTAATAAGACAGAATAAATAAAAGTTACTTTTAGCCTTCGCGAGCACTGGAGTGACTGCAGCAACTATTGCAACGTAAGTGAAGAGATAGAGAATAAATAATTCTGTTTTTATATCTTCTAACTTTATATCTTCTTTCCTTAAAAAAACTTTCGGTTTTCAAAAGGCGAAAGTTTTTTAAGGAAAGAAGATATAAAGTTAGAAGATATACAAAAACCGAAAGTTTTTCACGAAAGAAGATATAAAGTTAGAAGATATACAAAAGCCGAAAGTTTTAAGGAAAGAACATATAAAGTTAGAAGATTTCCGATTTTGGTACCTTGCAGCTACTTTTTTTTAAAGTAAAGAAATTTTTGCAGTTTTTATTAAGAAATTTTTTTTTTCCGTGCTTCCAATCGACATGAGAAAATGGCCACCGGCTTCTTCACGCACCTTCAAGGCTGGACCGCACCCGCCCTGAAGGCTGACAGACAGCTTTTTTTTCTTTCTGCCCCCGCCCCATCCCCTCTCCCCCCCTCTCAAGGGTTAACCCGGCAACCGGCTCTGGAGATCGGGAGGGGAGGAGGGTTACCCTGGCAACTGGCCCGGCCATCTTTCATCCTGGCAGCAGTTCAATGCAGCGACACCGACAGCGCCATATTTGATCCTGGCGGCACGACAATTTCCTCGTGACGCCATCTTTGATCATGGCGGAACTTTCAATGTGGGCCCGAACAGCGCCATCTTAGTCTGGCTGCCACGGTTTCTTCCTCCTTCCCTCTCTCCTTCCCCCCTCCCCTCCCCTCTCTCTCCCTCACCCCCCTCTCTCCCTGCCCCCCTTCCCTGCGGGGCTCGCGACATCGGGAGATTGGGGGGCAGAGAGAGAACGCGGGGCGGACATCGGGGGGCGGGACATCGGGAGATCGGGGGACGGGAGATCGCGGGGCCGGGGCCGCGGGAGATCGGGGGCGGGGCCTCGGGACGATCGGGGGGTGCCTCGGGAATTTCGCGGGGGGTGGGGGGGGTCTCGGCAGATCGGGGGGGCGGGGCTCGGCAGATCGGGGGGGCGGGGCTCGGGAGATCGGGGGGGGCGGGGCTCGGGAGATCGGGGGGCGGGGCTCGGGAGATCAGTGGGGCGAGGTCTCGGTGGGGGCGGGGCTCGGGAGATCGGGGGGTGGGGGGCGGGGCTCGGGAGATTCGGGGGGGGCGCGGGGCTCGGGACATCGGGGGGGTGGGGCTCGGGACATCAGGGGGCGGGGCTCAGGGGGCGGGGCTCGGGGACTCCCCCTCCCCTCTCCCCCTTCTCTCCCCCCTCCCCTCCCCCCCTCCCCCTCCCCTCCCCACCCCTCCCTCCCTCCCCTTCCCCTCCCCTTCCCCCCTCCCCCCTCCCCTCCCCTCCCCCCTCCCTCCCCTTCCCCTCCCCCTCCCCTCCCCTTCCCCCCTCCCCTCCCCCTACCCCCCCTCCCCTCCCTCCCCTTCCCTCCCCCCCTCCCCTTCCCCCCTCTTCCCCCCTTCTTCCCCCACCTTCCCCCCACCTTCCCCCTCTCTTCCCCCCACCTTCCCCCCCTTCTTCCCCCACCTTCCCCCCCTCTTCCCCCACCTTCCCCCCTCTTCCCCCACCTTCCCCCCCTCTTCCCCCACCTTTCCCCAACTTTCCCCCAGTCGCTCTCTCTCTTCCCCCCAGTCGCTCTCTCTCTTCCCCCAGTCGCTCTCTCTCTTCCCCCCCAGTCGCTCTCTCTCTTCCCCGCAGTCGCTCTCTCTCTTCCCCCCAGTCGTTCTCTCTTCCCCCCAGTCGCTCTCTCTCTCTTCCCCCCAGTCGCTCTCTCTCTTGCCCCAGTCGCTCTCTCTCTTCCCCCCAGTCACTCTCTCTTCTTCCCCCCAGTTGCTCTCTCTCTTCCCCCAGTCGCTCTCTCTCTTCCCCGTCGCTCTCTCTCTTCCCCCCAGTCGCTCTCTTCTTCCCCCCAGTCGCTCTCTCTCTTCCCCCCCAGTCGCTCTCTCTCTTCCCCCCCAGTTGCTCTGTCTCTTCCCCCCCAGTTGCTCTGTCTCTTCCCCCCCAGTCGCTCTCTCTCTTCCCCCCCAATCGCTCTCTCTCTTCACCCCCAGTCGCTCTCTCTCTTCCCCCCCAGTCGCTCTCTCTCTTCCCCCGCAGTCGCTCGTCTCGCTTCCTCCCAGTCGCTCTCTCTCTCACTTCCAACAACAACATGCCCTCGAAAAAGCCTCGGCACCGCTGGGCACTCCAGCTAGTACTGGATATAGCAATAAACCCCAAAGTAGTTTGCAGAGCTCCATTAAACAACTCAAAGAGGCTCCTGTAACTTTTCTGGACTTCCCAGCAATAGTGTTTGACTGTGTTTGATCATATTTATCAGCATTCTGTATGCAGGCCAAGGTCAGTAGGGTGAGAGGCTTGGAGCACGGAGAGGAGGGAGGGAGAGAGAGAATGCACGTGAGGAAGGGCGAGATTGCGGGTGGAGGGAGAGATCATGGAAGGGAAGGGAGATTGTGGGGGAATGAGAGATCGCTGGGGGTCAGTCGAATGCGTGAAAAGGAGAGGTCATGGTAGGTTAGCTTGAGGGGCCGGAGGAAGCCTTCCTGCACCTCCTGACCCACAAGCAGTGCTGGAAAAGCACTTACCTGCTGCAGGTGGCAGCTCCCACCTCCCTTTAACTGCCAGGTTTCCCGAGCCCTGGGAAACCCGGCCCAAAGCCATTAAATTCAAACTGATGACAAAATGTGAGGTGTGCAGCCCAATTTAAATATTATAATTACCGACCCGTCTCTGCAGAGCGGGTTACTCATTTGATCCCAAACCCTTCCCGGTTACACCGGAAATAGACACGTTTCCGATGGGTTGTGGCAGAGTTTCCCACTTTTGTCAAATTTAACATTACCTCGACCCACTCCTGACCATTGTGGGGAGTTAAAATTACTCCCATAAAATTTCTTTTACATGAGATTCCTTACTTTGGAATCACACAAAAAACACATTCTACATAGAAGTGTCTTGTCAATTTTTATTTCTGTGAAATAAATAGCAGCCCTTCTGAAAGCACTTATAGGTAGAATGTTCTGCTGATCAGAGAGACTCCTCTAGAAATAATGGTGCGATTCTAAAAGGTGTTTCTCTTGGTTTAGATGTTAAAACTTCCATAAGCATCATGTTGGATTTTAATTTGGTTCTGATAGATTATTTATTTATTGGATTCTTTGCTAGTGTTCACAGCACACACAGGGCTAAAATTGGTTGTTGCTAGCCATTTTTGGAGGCTGCAAAGAATATATGATCTCAGATTGCCTGATATACATACCTCAAGACAAGGCAGAGAGATATAGCAGAGTTCAGGAAGGCCTTGCTATGCATGGGTTGATTGCTGACATTTGTTTTGATGGCAACCCCTTCTAATAGGCTATCCAAAGTGTTTGTAATAGGCCAGTGGGTAAAGCTACTCAATTCCAATGCAAATATCCTGTAGGGCTGTTGCAGTACACAGTCTTCAGCAACTGTATTTGTGTGGGCAAATCTTGTTTTGAATTTAGTAAGTGGCTGACCACCTAATCTAGTTGTCCCTCTATTCTGGGATATCGACAAAGGAACTTGGAACTTTATTACAGGCAGTATTGTACCAACACAGTAATCAGTCTGCCGCTATCAAGGTATGAGGTTAATCAAAGCACTCTGTGGTAGCAGATAGCCATGTAAGAGGTAAGACCCATTTCAAGGGTCAGTTTAATTGTGAGGGTTAGCACAAAAAATTTGAGGAGATTAATAAAGGCTGTAATTACTGTAAGTGATAAAAACGGAAAATGCTGGAAATACTCAACAGGTCAGGCGGCATCTGTGGAGAGAGAAACAGAGATAATGTTTCAGGTCGAAGACATTTCATCAGAACTGACGCAAGGTCATCAACCTGAAACGTTAACTCTGTTGATGCTGAGCATTTCAAGCACTTTCTGTTTTTATTTCAGATTTCCAGCATCTGCAGTATTTTGCATTTGAATTACTGTAAGTATACTGTTTGTATTGAGTACTGTCCACTTCCTTGTTCAATGTTCAATAAATTCATCTAGGAGATCAGCTGATGGCACATGCTGTATTCCAGTAAGCCAGAGGAGAGTAACAAGTTCTCTGTTTGATTCTGGGTCTTGCTACATTGACTTAGGTAATTGGCACGTAAAGGCATACTCGGGATTTGTAGGGAACGCAGGTTTGTTTTTGTTGGGGGTGGGGAGGGGGGGTGGTGGTCAAAGGCACTGAACCCAAGGAAATATGTAACATAAAAAACAAAATTGTAATACTGATTAAAAGATAATGATGCAACAACACCTTTGCTTTAATTCTGTACATTAGTTCAGGCTCCATTTCCTTTAGTTAGACCACCCGAACAGTGCTGTCTATTTTGGGTGTTGTTTGTGGTCTTGTCAGCAGTCTGAGTTGCCATTATGCTACAAGAGCACATCCCCAGGAAACACTGACATTACATTTTCCACTGAGCACAGAAAGTGAATGATTGATATTTTGATACAAAATCCCCAAACTTTTGGCTCTTCTGATTTTACAATGGAAATACTTTTACAATGGTTCAGATTTTGCGGCCAGCGACGAACGAACAGCACCAGCCATTCATTACTCTTACACTAGCCCACAGACTTCCTATGGGCTTTTGCACTGGTGATTAGAAATCCACTTCAGTGCAGCACCTTCTACAGGGGTTCTGGGACCTGTGTGAACAGGGCAAGCAACTGTGTAACTCCTTAACCAATCAGATTGAAGAATTCTTATTGAGGTGTGCAGAGTCTGAACCAGGAAGTGTAAGTTAGAATAATTCATTCAATGCCAAATCATATACAGAAAGTGAAATAAATAGAGGGAAAGAAATATGGGATTAAGAGAGAGAGATAGTGATAAAAGAGCCAGAAAGAAAAAGTTAATTTTTAAAAATGTAAATTAAAAAAAAATCTCCAATAACAATTGAAAGAATGAGACTCCACATTTGCAAAAGTTAATTTTCAGTGCCAGAGAAGTTGTTTGGCAGTAATTAAGACTTATCAAGGCATTAAAATGCATAATTACGCTGGCGAGTTTAGTGGGTATCTATCACCTAAGTGCAATAACTTCACGCCATTCCATATATTTCAATGCCGAGTCTCTCAGTGAGGTATAGCGAAGCTTCTGGAGGAGCAGGGCAGCTCAGAGAGCAACTTCTGTTTTCCACGTTTAACTGTGCATGTGCGGTCGCTGGAAGTTACTGTCTGATTTACTCCTTAATAAGTGATAGCCTCGCCATTATTCTTACCACAAAATCTGGGCCAATGGCATTTATCCATTCAGTTTATTGTGTATAATGCTAGAACAGTAGATTACTCTGTTAGTGTTGAATTGTTAAACACTTTCTTCCTGTAATATACCATTAAAGCAACTTTAATGTTTAAAACTCCAAAATGTGGTCAGTTTTGGTTAAGGTGTGTGTTTCACACCAATATGGTAGCTGATTCCCTATATGACATTCCAAACCAATTAGCAAAAGAGATTTTTCTGTACTAAACTGGTCTACTAGATGGCAGTAGAACTCCCTTATCTCCAAGGAAACCTATCTTTATTGTGGGTCCCAGCTAACATGCCAGCTAAATACGAATCAACATTGGGCTGATAGCTAAACACATTTAATTAAAAGAGAGAATCATAGAATCATAGAGGTTGTAATTCTGCTACGATATACGGACCTGGTATAATACAAGACATAAATAACAAATTAAGGCAGGGAATGCCTTGTCGCACAATGTTGTTCATGCACCAGGGCCTTTCCCAGGAACTGATAATGCTAGTAATGCCATTTTATTTTCAGTGCTAAGATAAACCCTTTGCCTGGTAGCTAATTAATTTTATCTACTCATTAAATTATTTTCTATCTTGTTTATTTTTGTGAGAAATGCTTATAGGAACCAGGTTAACTTCTTTTTTTGGTCTATTATTTAAATGGTTCTAAATTTAGCAAAATATTTCCCTATCTACTATTCTGGAGATTCTATGAATGGGATTTCATTTGCCTTTTATTACTTCGGCAGCCGCACTTTCAGCTGCCTAGGCCCTAAGCGCTGGAATTCCCTCCGTAAATCTCTCCGTCTCTCTATCTCTCTCTCCACCTCTCCTCCTTTAAGATGCTCCTTAAAACCTACTTCTTTGACTAAGCTTTTGGTCACCTGTCCTAATATCTCAAGTGGCACGGTGTCAAATTCTGTCGGATAACACTCCTGTGAAATGCCTTGGGACATTTTACTATGTTAAAGGCGCTATATAAATGCATGGGTGTTGTTGCCTGTCATTCAGAGCAACCATTCTTACTGTAGAATTATTGGTGGCGATTTTAACCCTACCTGCCTGGCTGAAACCGGGTGGGTGTAAATCGGCCAGGTCACTTAGCCCTCTGGAGACGCTGGGAGATGACTTGCCGCTATTTTAACCTGCTCCACTGAGGAGGCAGCAAGGACATACGCCCACAGCCGGCAGGGTCCTTTTTAACATATGCTTGTCGGATTCTGATGACATCATTGGGACCCGACTGCAATTTTTACTAGGAAGCCTGAACGGGAAACGGCAGTGAGTTTCCTGTCAGGCTGACTCAATGTGGAAGTGGATAAGTGCCTTAAGAGGCCCGAATGGTAAGCCAGGAGGAGCAAAGGTACTCTTTCGTGTTACACAAGACATTTTTGACCACCCCAACCATGATATCAACCCCCACCCCCACCACCGCCGCTGATTGTGGGGACTCCTGCAAGATAGCCCAGCAGCCGAACCCACACCCTTAGTTGTTCCACGGGCGGCCTCCTGGCCATGCACTTCCTGCTGACATCCTGTCTGGAATAGGTATGAAGTCAGCTGGCGGACTTTAAATGAGGCCTGGGAGTTAAAATACCATGGGGCTCTTTTTTGCTGCAGCAGGTGAGTTTTGAACCGACTCTGTGGCCGCGATTTTCCGAGTGGAGGCGGGTTGTAGTCAGGTTGGGGAGTTGGTGGGTTCCGGTCCCGGCGCCGGTTTAATTCGCTCTGAATTAACTATTATCCCCGTCGTGTGCGTTGCCTGGCCCAATCTGTGGGTTCGGGTCTGCTGCTCGCTTCTGCTGACGTCTTCCATTCAGTTGCATTTAAGGGGCCCATGCAGCCTTGTGGTTTTTCATTCATTTTCTGATGCTTTTCAGTGTGGCAGATAGAGAGGTGAGTGGGTCAAGATCAAAGGCCTCTGCACGATTTGATGATGACTCCCTCCATGCTCTTGTGGAGGGAGTGAGAGGGCGCAAAAAGGTACTGTTCCCCTCAAATGGGTGGAGGAAGCCTCCTCAGCAGACAAAGGCAGCCTGGCTGCAAATTGCTGAGGAGGTGAGCGCCTGGTCTTTGTGCTCATGCCCCTGGGTGCAGTGCCGCAAAAGGTTCAATGATCTGCTGCGCTCAGCAAAAGTGAGTATAACATCACACTTACCTTCAATCTGCTCCCCATCTCCTCTCATCACCAGCACTCTGCATTGTCAACCTACTCCTGCACATCCCACTTTACCCTTACATCCCTTGCACCATTAAACATCCCTCTCTATGTACAGAATCACTTCACTATTCAGCTATGCACCCCTCACACTCGCTCTCACTGTTATGCAATGGCAGCAACTAACAATGCACAGGGAGGGACCTTGGTATTGACACCTCACTCCATCTTTGTCTCCCTCTAAGCATCTATGCTATGGATTCTCTACACTCACTCCAACATTCTCACTCAAACTCCACTTGTGTCCCTCATTGCAGGAAAAGAGAGCCCACAATAAGAGGGAGAGGGGGAGGACAGGAGGAGGGCCACCTTCCTTGGCGCATCTAATGAATGCTGAGGAGTCTGCTATCGACATTGTTGAAGATGCTGCAGAGCTGGAACTGGGGGACGGAGAGACAGGTGCAGTAGAGCAAGCTGGTGACACAATAGATTTGCAACCCTCTCATTTAGATTTCATGAGTGACTGATATGGCATCTGGTGTTCATACAGATTGAGTTCTGATCACCTGCACAAGTCGATGTGCCTGCTACGTACATATCACATGTCTAACTCATGCCTTTACTCCCCCACAGGACCATCGAGAGCCCCCTCTCCACTGTCCAGGGGGAAGAGCCGAAAGACTCCTCAGAGGAAGCTGCAACCTCTGAGGGCGCAGCGTCAGCAGAATTGCGCGCACCCAGCGCAGATTCGCACACCTCAGTGGGACCTTCGCGACATAGAGTAGTGTTGTCACCTGGTGTATCACAGCTCACAAGTGAGCATCAGCAGATGGTGGAGACAGCGACAGCAGTGGAGAATCCTCGTCAGAGGGCGCGGGATGCTCCTAGCTCTGCTCAGCTGCATGTGGACACTGTGCCTATGGGGCCATCCAGAAAGAGAGCGGTGCTGGAACTTCAGGGACAAGTGCAGGCGTCTCTGACAGGGTTTGCAACCATTGTAACTGCGAGTGTGCAGAGAATGGAGGAGTCCATCTCAAACATGAGCAATGCCGTGGTGCACGCAATGGCGAATGTAGATGCCGCCATGGAAAGGCTGGCAACCTCCATGGAGGATATAAATCACCAGACACAAATGAACATGGTGACTCTTCTAAATAGATGGTCTGCTATGGAGGATTTATGGGCATCTATTGAGGAGAGGAGCCAGAGGTACATGGATGTCCCCGTTATGAGGACTGTCAGTTCAGAGACCGGTCGTTGTGGCCCCACTGATGTTCAGCAAGGTGCTCTCCAGCCACTTGCTAGCAATGAAGTGCGGGTGACCCATGAGAGGGATGTTGGTGGTCGACAACAAGGTAGTGTGGGCTCCTCTCCAAGCGCTCACACTCTCATTCCACTGTGGAGCCCTCGGTCAGAGCCCCCGATTCCTCATCCAACTGAGATGGCCGTCTCAGCCCCTGCACAGCCGCATGAGGAGCAGACTGTTGCCGAGCCCTCCCAAGCTCCCAAACCCAGAGGATGCCCGCCAAAGGCATCAAAGCAGGCGCAGCATGGAAGTGAGCAAGGTGCCTCTACATCTGCTGAAGCCAGAGGGGAAGAACCACGTAGAAGCATGTGTAAGAGAAAGTTAACACACAAGGGTAGTCACTTGGGTGTTTTGATATAATACAAAATGAAGATTGCCATCGTTATTTCCATTGTAATAAAGAAATACGATGGCAAAGATTCAAAGAGTTGGCCTATGTGTGCTCAGAAATGGAAGTGTCACGGTGAGAGGTCAGGGCGCCTTTCATCTGTAATGATGGTGCTGAGAGTGATAGGAACCCACAGTTTATTGTACAGATGCTGTACGGTGTGTTAAGAAGGTCGGCCAGACACTCATTTTCATGTGCCAGCCACGTGTGTTTGCTGCGTAAACTTACGCGAATCTGGCAGGGATTAGTGCATCCCTTGCCTCATGGCCAGCAATGTGCTCACATGCTGGTGGAACTGGTACATGTAAGAAATCCTGATTGAAAGAAATAATAGTCTATTACGGGTTCCCCAAATCAGCAGTTTGCCTAAGTTGATGACTCAGAAAGATTCCAGTCACGTCAGAAAAATAGCTGTACAGAGAGTTGAATGACAAGGTCAGAACACAAAAAACAGGCCTTCGAGTGGGTATAACTAGGCCTGATACAGGATGCAGCAAGGAGCTGCAGGATAAACAAGCTGTCTACAAAGAGGGCAACAAGACCTTTAGAACAGAGATAAGGAGAAAAATGACCTCATAAGGCTGGGAGGGGGCTGTCATAGGTAGCCTTTCCCTTGTAATTGGACAATAGGATGGGGAACAAATGATTGACACCAGGTATCCACCAGCCCACCGCAATAACTATAAATATAGACCACCAAGAGAGGAAATCAGACAGCTAGGGGTGAAGACTTCTTCGAGGTGAAAATCAATGCTGGCTTAGGCCTAACACCTTGACCAAGCTTAGCCTCTGAGGTGGAAACCAATGCTGGCTTATGCCTAACACCTCCAACAGCTCGAGGGACGACTCAACAGAAGTGACTGCTGTTGCTGACTGCAGAGACCCACTGACCCGAGGCCTCCACGCTGTCTCATCGGGCATCTAACCAACCGTCCGTCCGGTCGTGGCATTCCGATTAGATCGCTCTCTACTGTCACGGGTTGTATGTCTATTTTACTTAGCTTAAACCATATGTAACATCTGATTATGCTTTAAAACTGTAGCTCTTTAATAAAAAGCCTTGCAACTCCTAAGACCCTTTGGGTAATCTGTGTGTGACCTGTAATCCCAGACTTACACACATGCGCTTCCGCAAGGTCTTCCTCATCTGCACCCTCCTCCTCCTCCTCATCCTCCAAGGAGAGGAGGAGGCTGTGCGCTGAGCCACTTGTTCCTCAGGCAGCGCTAAGCCACATTGCTGTGCAATGTTGTGCAGGGCACAGCAGACCATGATGATTCTGGAGACCCTGGCTGGTGAGTACTGTAGAGCTCCACCAGATCTGTCGAGGCACCTGAATCGCATTTTGAGCAAGCCGATGGTTTGCTCTATGATGCTTCTGGTGGAAATGTGCCTCTCATTGTAATGCTCCTCAGCTTCGTTTGATGGCCTCCTCATCAGTGTCATTAGCCCTTGTCTCCAAGTAGCCATCCGGAAAGTTGGGTTGGCGGATTGAAGAGCTGAGGCACAGTAGACTGCCGCAGGATGAATGAGTCATGACAACTGCCAGGGAACTTGGCGCAAACATGCAAAATGTTCTTCCTGTGGTTACACACCAGCTGCACGTTGAGGGAGTGGAAGCCCTTGTGGTTGACAAAAACAGCTGGGTTGTGATGGGGTGCCCTAAGGGCCACATGTGTGCAGTCTATGACGCCCTGCAGCCTTGGCAAGCCTGCCATATTTGCAAAGCCAACCTTACGCACGGTTACACTTGCTTCATCCGTGAAGAAGTGGATGCAATTGTACGACTTTGCAAAGAGGGTAACGGTAACCTGCGTGATGCAAGTGTGTGCGGCTGATTGGGAGATGCCGTTGATGTCTGCTGCTGATCCCTGGAAGGACCCTGAAGCAAAGAAGTTGAGTGCAGTGGTGCCTTTGACAGCCACTGGTAAGGAGTGTCCACACGCTCCTCTGGGCTCCAGGTGTTGGTCCAGCATTGCGCAGATGTCAGCGACTACCTCTCGCGAAAGTCTCAGCCTCTTTTGGCACTGCTGCTCAGTCATGTTAAGGAAGTTCATCCTCTGCCTGTAAACCCTGTGTTGGGGGTATCTCCTGCAGCGAGGTGCAGCCCTGTGCTGACACCCTCTGCCCTGTGCAGCATCAGGTGGCTGAGGAGAAGGTTGGCGCTCCTGTTGTTGCTGCTGCTGTTGTGCCTGGTTCTGCTGCTGCCGCGGCTGTTCTTCCTCCGATTCTGAGGACCAGGATGAGAGGGTATAAATGGTTACCATTCTGCTGGTTGAGCTAAGTTGAGGAATAGATGTTATAAGCACTCAGGCAATGTGGGGAGAAGGCTTTCCAAGGAGGCCACAATGCTTATGTATCTCAGCTTAAATCCTTACAATCTCAATAGACCTGCAAAATGTGTTCCAAAACCTCAAAACACAAAGGCCGCGATTTTGTCAGCGGTGTCGGGATGGGTGCGGGACAGCTGGTTTCCGGCTTCCAGTCCCACCCCCAGCTGCCTCCGCTCCACAGATGTGATTTTCCCTTGATTGACCTTGTTAAGCCCGCCCTGCGGGCTTGACGGCCAATTAACAGGAAGCGGGTCTGATGATGTCATTTGATGACGCATCATCTGATGGTTTCCTTAAAGGGACCATGCACAATTTTATTTTGACAGTTGATTTTGCAGTCTTTGTCAGCATTGAGGTGCTGAAAACACTGACAATCACTGCACAAAGGTGAACTTTTGCACCCAGGCTCTCCAATGACTCCCTCCATATGCTGGAATAGATGGCAGCTGCAGGTGAGGTGACAGAAGCGATCTGTCACTGGTGAAAGACGTTCTCCCAATGAGGTGGCACTGGACATATAGTTGGATTTAAAAACTTGTAAGCTAAAGAAATCTGTAAATGTTTAATAAATGCAGTAAACAACATTTTCTTTGCTCTGGAACTCATTGTTATAAATCTCATCATCATAAAGAAACTACTCATGAAATAACACTGGACGGCCAGCTGGTGGCGCTGTCCAGGGAGTATAAATACTCGGGCGTGGGCCCAGCTTGCCCAGGGACATTTTGTAAGACAGGAACTAGTGAAGTGCAACTAGACCTCCATGTTCTGAAACAAGTTGATTAAAGCCTTGCTTTATACTCAAACCAAGTGCGTAGTGAGTTTTATTATGTCACTCACCATGTGCAACATTGGATCCTTCACACCACTTCTGCAGCTGTCATCATTCCACAAACATTACAGCAGACTCACAACACACCACACTTACCTGGCGTGGTGCCCGGACATTGGGAAACCCGAACCAGAAGCAGGAAAATCCAAAAACAGGCTGAAAACTTCTGACAAGTGCCTGTTAATAAGCAGGTAATTGTCTTTAATCCATTTCCCACCACTAGGTTTTCGGGTCCATTCACAAATCATGGAAAGCTGTTTGGAGGCGGGTTGACGGCAGGATCGGAATCGAAGTTAACCTCTGGCCCGCCTCCAAACCCACCCTCTGAGCGCTGGCAAAATCGCGGCCAAAGTTCTGGCATCTGAAAGTCAGCCATGTTACTGGTCTGCTTTTATGCTGCAGGTGCAGCTGTCAACAATTCAGGTAGTTGCTGAACTCGGCACAATCAGCTGGCGTGTTTGTCGCATGATGGGCAACATGCTGAAAATGTCGTAAAATGGGAAGAGCCTGTAAATATGGGATTATGTAGATTGCCTTAAGTGCCTTAAGTGCCTCTCCCACTGCTTGGTGTCGGGTCTGATCGGGACTCGCAGACCCGACACTTTGCAAAGTTGCGTGGAGGCGGGATGGTGGCGGGTTCGCAACCCGCCGTCAATCATTTAGATTTTCACAACTGACCTGCCTCCAAATCTGCCCTCTGAGTGCCGGCAAAATCACAGCCTGTAACTCAGCCACCAAAAACTGGCCCCCAGTTAATATAGGGGCCCTACTCCCATCCCTTGGTGTGTTAAAACTGTCACAGTTAATATGCTTAATCGGAGGCACCAGCGACGACGGAACCGTCCACGATTTAAAAAACAAAACAAGGTGTGACGTCACAGGACAGCAGGTAGGTGATTGGTTGGTGAGTATTGAGGTTTTTTTTCTCTCTAACCTAGGACAGTTGTTTAAACTAGGAGTGGGAAACTTTAACATACTGTATTACATTTATAGCTTAACTAGTTAAGCTATTTAATATATCTATAAATAATCATTGATTAAAGACTTTAACTAATTAAATAAATTAAATAAGGCTAGACTAAGATATGTCAGGGCAGGTTGCGTGCCTGGACATGGGAGTTTATGGAGAGTGAGACTGTCCCGAGCAAACACGTCTGAAGGAGATATCTCCATCTCGAATCTCTCCGGCTCAGATTCATTGAGCTGGAGTGCAAGTTGGAGACACTCCGACACATAAGGGAGGGGGAGGAATTTCTGGACAGTTTTATCCAGAATACAGTTACATCCCAGAGGAAAGCACAGGTTCAGGAAAGGGAGTGTATGACTATTAGGGAGATGGGTAGCAGGGATTTAGGAGAGGTTGAGAAGGAGGTCCCGCAGACACTGGTCCTGTTCAACAGGTATGATGTGCTGGCTACCTGTGAAGACAAGGAGAAAGACTGCAGGGAGGACAGCCACGAAGCAGGCCAAGGCACCGTGGCTCAGAAGGGGGGGGAAGAACAGAGAATAGAAATGTGGTAGTGGTAGGGAACTCTATAATTAGGGGGATAGATAGCATCCTCTGCAGCCAAGAACGAGAATCCCGAAGGGTGTGTTGCCTACCTGGTGCCAGCGTAAGGGATCTCTCACGGCGGCTGGAGAGGAACTTGGAAAGGGAGGGTGGAAATCCAGTGGTCGTGGTCCATGTTGGAACAAACGACATAGGCAGGAACAGGGAGGAGGTCCTGCTGAAAGAGAATCAGGAGTTAAGATCTAAATTAAAAAGCAGGACCTCGAGGGTAATAATCTCTGGATTATTGCCTGAGCCATGTGCAAATTGGCATAGAAGCAGACAGATCAGAAGAATTAACACGTGGCTAAAGGGCTGGTGTGGGAAAGAGGTGTTCCTTATCATGGGACACTGACACCAGTTCTGGGACAGGAAGGAGCTGTACCGATGGGACGGGCTCCACCTGAACCGGGATGAGACCCATGTCCTAGCAGAAAGGGTAAATAGGGAAGTGGCAAAGGCTTTAAGCTAGTAAGAAATGTAACCAGCCTAAATATAAACAAAACAGGAAAAGAGAGCATAGGAAAGAATAAAGTAAGGGAGGACATTCATGGCAAGGGAATAAACAGAGTTATAGAACAAAAGTCTAAAAAGATGGTTAAACATAAAGTGAGAGGAAATCCCATTAAAATTAGTTAAACTGTCTGTACAGCAATACACACAGTGTCCGTAATAAAACAGAGGAGCTGGAGGCAATCATACATTGCGAGGAACCAAATATAGTAGGGATTACTGAGACATGGCTACAGAAAAATCAGGACTGGGAATTAAACATTGCAGGGTATAACATATTTAGAAAAGATAGGAAGGGAAAAAGGGGAGGTGGAGTAGCTATACTTATTAGAGATAACATAATGGCAGTAGAAAACGTGACGCAGATATCAGCA
Source organism: Somniosus microcephalus (assembly GCF_052327205.1). Taxonomy (NCBI): domain Eukaryota; kingdom Metazoa; phylum Chordata; class Chondrichthyes; order Squaliformes; family Somniosidae; genus Somniosus; species Somniosus microcephalus. The sequence continues at coordinate 196,587,569 of NC_140994.1, read as the reverse complement.
AGACAAAAATAGAATCCTTATGGATAGAGATAAAAGATAATAAAGGATCCATCACACTAATAGGCGTAGTCTACAGACCACCTAATAGTGGAAGGGAGGTGGAGGAAGAAATATGCAGACAAATTAGGGAAATGAGTAAAAAACATAGAATAATAATCATGGGGATTTCAACTACCCTGATATTAAATGAAAAAACAGAAGAGGTAGGTAAAGGGGATAAGGGAATGGAGTTTCTACAATGTGTACAGGACTCCTTTCTAACCCAATATGTAAAAAGCCCAACAAGGGAGGATTTGCTATTGGATCTAGTAATGGGGAATGAACCAGAGCAGATAAGAAAAGTAAAGATAGGAGAACATATAGGCAATAGTGACCATAATATGATACGCTTTAAGATGATAATTGAGAAGGGCATAAGTATGACGAAAACCAGGGTAATAGATTGGAGAAAAGCTGATTTTGAGGGGCTGAGAATAGAAGTTCAGACAAAAAAATGGGCAACAATATTGGCAAAAAACAATGTAGAACAGCAATGGGAAACATTTAAAATGGTGTTCAACAGAGTGCAGGAAAGATATATTCCGCTAAAAGGAAAGAACAAACTAAACAATAATGAGACGCCATGCATGAATAAAGCCATAAAGGAACAATTGAGGGTAAAGAAAGAGGCATACATTAAGTACATAGACTGCAGGGAGTGCACAATAAGAGAGAATACGAAAAGATTAGGAGAGAAGTCAAAAAAACAGTTAGGGAGGCAAAGAGGAACTATGAAATTTAATTATCAAGGAACATAAAACAAAATAGTAAAATATTTTATAGGCGCACAAATAAAAAAAGGAAGGTTGGGATGGGAATAGGGCCATTAAGGGATAGTCAGGATAATACCACAGGTAGCGATAGAGAGATGGCAGAAATATTAAATAATTATTTTGCTTCAGTATTTACCAGGGAGATAGAACAGGTGCAGATGACATTGAATGATAAGATTAGTAATGAGATAAGTGCATTTAAAATAAAAAAAGGGGATATATTAAATAAATTAATCAAACTCAAAGCGGATAAAACCCCTGATGGATTGCATCCGCGCATTTTAAAAGAATCTAGGGAAAAGATAGCAGAGGCATTACTATGCATATTAATAATTCGTTAGAAAAAGGACTGGTGGATAGCTAACATAATACCGATATTTAAGAAGGGGGATAGAACATGTCCAGGGAATTATAGATCAATCAGCTTAACATCGGTGGTAGGAAAAATAATGGAATCCCTACAAAGGGGAAAATAGAAGAACATCTAGAAACCAAAAGTATAATAATGAATAGTCAACATGGGCTTCAAAAAGGAAGTCTTGCTTGATCAACCTCATTGAATTTTTTGAAGATCTAACAGAGAGAGTAAACAATGGTAATGCAGTAGGTGTAATTTATCTGGATTTTCAAAAGGCCTTTGATAAGGTACCCCATAATAGACTGATGAACAAGGTCAGGGAATGCGGAGTCAGGGGAGAAGTAGCAGAATGGATTGCTGGCTGGCTTCAGGACAGAAAGCAGAAAGTAGGAGTAAAGGGTAGCTATTCACAGTGGCAGAAGATGGGTAGTGGTGTTCCACAAGGATCAGTGCTGGGACCACTGCTGTTCACAATTTACATTAACGATTTAAACTTAGGAATCAAAAACACAATTTCTAAATTTGCAGATGACACCAAATTGCAGGGGGGATAGTCAATACTGAGGAGGACTGCAACAAATTACAGGAGGACATTAATAAGCTTGCAGAATGGGCACATAATTGGCAAATGAAGTTCAACACAGATAAATGTGAGGTATTACATTTTAGTAGGAAGAATAGGGAGGTCACTTATCACTTGGAGGGTGCGAGTCTCGGTGGGGTAGAGGAACAAAGTGATCTCGGCGTACAAATACACAAATCACTAAAAGTTGTGACAGGTTAGCAAGGCCATAAAATAGCAAACCAAGCATTAGGGTTTATACCTAGAGGGATAGAATTGAAAAGTAGTGAAGTTATGCTAAACCTGTATCAAACCTTGGTTAGACCACACTTAAAGTACTGTGTACAGTTCTGGTCGCCATATTATAGAAAGGATATAGAGGCACTGGAGAGGGTGCAGAGAAGATTTACAAGGATAATACCAGAAATGCGAGGGTATACATATCAGGAAAGGATCTTTCTCTTGAAAAAAGAAGGCTGAGGGGTGACCTAATAGAGGCCTTTAAAATTATGAAAAGTTTTGATAGAGTGGATACAGAGAGACTATTTCCACTTGTGGGGAAGAGCATAACTAGAGGCCATCAATATAAGATAGTCACCAAGAAATCCAATAAGGAATTTAGAAGAAACTTCGTTACCAAAGAGTGGTGAGAATGTGGCACTTGCTACCACAGGGAGTGGTTGAAGTGAATAGTGTAGATGCATTTAAGGGGAGGCTAGACAAACATATGAGGGTAAAGGGAATAGGGGGTTATTCTGATAGATTTAGATGAGGAAAAACATTGAGGAGGCTCAAGTGGAGCATAAACGCCGGCATGGACTGGTTGGGTCGAATGGCCTGTTTTTGTGCCGTATATCCTATGTAATCCCATGTAATCCTATGGAAGGATGATGGTACACAAATACCTGTAATGTGTTGACGTAGAGCGTTGAATAAGAAAAAAAGAAAGACTTGCATTTATATAGCACCTTTCACAATCTCAGGACGTCCCAAAGCACTTTACAGCCAATGAAGTACTTTTGAAATGTAGTCACTGTTGTAATTAGGAAACGCAGCAGCCGATTTTGCACACAGCAAGCTCCTACAAACAGTAATGTGATAATGACCGGCTAATTTGTTTTTAGTGATGTTGATTGAAGGATAAATATTGGCCAGGCCAGGACAGAGGATAAGTCCCCTGCTCTTCTTCAAAATAGTGCAATGGGATCTTTTATGTCCACCTGTGAGGGCAAACGGTGCCTCGGTTTAACGTCTCATCCGAAAGACGGCACCTCCGACAGTGCAGCACTCCCTCAGTACTGCACTGGAGTGTCAGCCTAGACTTTTTGACTCAGAGGTGAGAGTGCTACCAACTGAGCCACAGCTGACACTACGGCCTAGAAATTGGGTATAGCCCCGCTTGGGGCGTTAGACTTGGCGCTGCGCAAAGCTTTGCGCTAGGCACAATTTAGCGCCACCTAGCGCGATATTGGGTCGTTGCGCCCCTAAGTTGATCGCGGCGTGAAATCAGGCATTGCACGGTAGACTTAGGGTGCTAACATGGCGGCGCTACTCAATATCGGGGCGGTCAGGTGCAGCGCAGGTGTAGTCAATCATCGATGATCACGAGAGAGTCAGGAGCCGGCCAGCGCTTAAAGGGGTGGGTCCAGAAGGATCAGCAGCCACACTCTGTGCCCTGCAGAACTGAATTTCGGCGCTGTGTTTTGTTCTGCGCTTCAAACTTTCTGAGGATGGAGAGGGCAAGGCAAAGAGCAGAGCGCTTCCCGGAGGATGCATTGGATGCATTGGTGGGCGGGGTGGAGCGCCGTCGAGCGGTCCTGTACGTGGACAATGGCAGGAGGCCTACTCTGCAGGATTACCGCAGAGCATGGAAAGACATCACTCAGTGGGTGAACTCCAGCAGCCTGGTGGTCAGGACTCCATTGCCGTGCCGCAAGAAATTCAACGACCTCACTCGGGTCATCAGGGTGAGTGTTTTTTTGCCAGTCCTATTCATGCCTTCATCTGCACCTGACTTTATGGCCAACGGGTGCACCATGCCTCAGTGGCCATCTGCGAGCACGCACCCATGGCCCTTTCTGGGAACACACTTGCACAGACAGATGACGCCATGATGCCAGGGCTACTCCACCAAGGGGGGCATGACATGACACATGACGCCATGATGCCAGGGCTGATCCACCAAGGGGGGCATGACATGACAGATGACGCCATGATGTCTCATCATTTCCTGTCCTTTCTCTTGCAGTACAAGCTGGCAAGGAACTGGCGACAACAGATCCAGACCGGGGGAGGACCTCCAAACCTCCAGAATCTGACGGACCTGGAGGAGCGAGTGCACCAGATTGTTGGCGGCCGCCTGACTGGTCCTGTCACCACTGGAGCAGCCGACCCCATTGTGCATGGCTATGGTAAGGTTATGACCTTTTTGATCTGTGTCCTTCCACCGGCATGCTTTTTCACAGTGGACCCATGTCATAGCATTGCACCAATCTTGCAGCCCTTGCTGCCAACCTCTCCTCTCACTAAACCCACTCTTCAACTTCCCTGCTTTCAGATGCAGCATCACCAGATCGGGAGCAGGGCCCTCAAGATGCCAGTCCCACTGAGTCCGGAGGCGACCAGCTGGAGGAAGCCGGACCTTCCGTGCCAGCCTCAGGGGAGGCACGGCTGCTTCAGAGTGGGGATAGATCTTCCCTGGAGGGGAGCAGGGGGGGGGTGCCTCTGATGAGGAGCCAGTTCCAGGATCCAGCGGGCTGCACCAACGCAGGGGGGGAAGGGAAGTTCGGGGGCCGTCTCCCCGGAGGCCGAGTCAGGCCACCATGACTGCTGCACAGAGCGCAGAGGAGGTTCGGGCCCTAGCTGAAATGAGCGCCCAGGCTCGGCTCAGGCACAATGAGCTGATCGCTGCAGTGGGAAGGCTGCCTGAAGCCATTGACACAATGGGAGGGAGTCTCCAGGACTTCAGTGCAACACAGGAAAGGAGTGCGCAGGCCTTCTCCGCTGCACAGGAAAGGAGTGCGCAGGCCTTCTCCGCTGCACAGGAAAGGAGTGCCCAGGGCTTCTCCGAAGCACTGGAAAGGACTGTCCCGGGCTTCTCCGAAGCACTGGAAAGGACTGTCCAGGGCTTCATTGAAGCACTGGCACCTGCCACGCAGTCACTCGCTGGCCTCATGCGGGCACAGATTGAGGCCACGCGAGCACTGACTGCTGCCACCGTTGAAGGATCAGGTAGGATTACCCGGGGCCCTTCCAGCACCACAGCAGGGCATCAATCTGTGGGCCAGCCGATTGGGGCGCATGCTGCGCTGCTGCCCCGTCAGAGTGCCAGTGTGTCGCATGGCCACAGAGCAGGTGTCCGCTCTCAGGATATCAGCATTCCTGATGCCACCACTGGCACGTCACCACTGCAGCTGCCACCATCTGCAGGACAGACTGCATCCGCCCATGAGCAGTTGGAGCAGTCAGCCCCCGGGCCCTCCAAGCCCAGAGGTCGTCCAGCCGATCCCTCAGGGGCTTCTGCGCTTTCGTCCACGCAGCAGGCCTCCCCCAGCCTTGATGCAGCCACTTGGGTCCAATTACGGAGGAGCTGCAGGGAGGGAAGGGGGCGTTCCAGAAAGAGAAGTCGAAGCCCATCAAGGGGTCAAAAGTAGAGGGAGCCTCGTTGACGGCGAGGTTGAACATTTCAAGGCCCTCTACAGCTCTTGTGAATGATGGGGATGTGTTGGTTAATGTCGCGGTGTAAGAATTCGCAATAATTTACAGTTCTGAAGATTAATTTTTTTGATTAAAGAATCCCTGGGCGTTGTGCTTTTAAATTTCATGGGATAAAAATGGCTGTCACCACATCACAGAATCACAGAATCTGCCACATGGCCGAAGACAAAGGACAATGCTTTGTTTACAAAGCAATTGAATGCTATTAGCATTTGTTTGTATATCACAGAATCACAGAATCACAGAAACCCCACAGTGCAGATAGAGGCCATTTCGGCCCATCGAGCCTGCACCGACACATATCCCACCCGGTCCCTGTAACCCCTACACCAACACATATCCCACCCTATCCCCGTAACACCACGTATTTAATCCCCCTAACACTAAGGGTCAATTTATCATAGCCAATCAACCTAACCCGCACATCTTTGGACTGTGGGAGGAAACCGGAGCACCCGGAGGAAACCCACGCAAACACGGGGAGAATGTGCAAGCTCCACACAGACAGTCACCCGAGGCCGGATTCGAACCCGGGTCCCTGGCGCTGTGAGGCAACAGTGCTAACCACTATGCCATCTAAACTGCAGAAGAGACTTTTGGATCTTGAATGGGAACTGTTTAAGAACTGAATGGGCTTAAATCACCTAGCATTCTGGACAATAGAGCAGTTGTATTTCCCTTTTGTTTCAGCCCAGGGAGCTCCGGAAGACACATTAACCCAGTCCAACCACTCTGAGTTAGCCAATCACAGCTTTCTCTTGTGTATTGGAACCTTTGGGTGGGAATTTTGCACACAGCCCTGGCAGGGCAGAACAGCAGGAGCTCACCAGGTATATAAGATAGCTGCTGAGAAGCTATCACTCTCTTTATTTTGCTGGACCACAGGTGAGCAGGGTGTTCTGACTCCTCAACAAGACAACCTAGCAGGAGTTAAGGGGTGGTGATTTAAGGGAATTGCTAAGATTGTTTAAATAACATTGTAGCCATTTTATCCCTCGTTTTCGCCATCTGCAACCCCCTGTTATATAGTTTTACTGTAATTACTGTGTTCGTGTGGTATAGTTTATTCTTTGGATTGTAGTTTATTTAGGTAATAAAACTTGATTTTTCTCTCATCCAAACCACTTGTTCCGTTTTAATATCATTAATTATAAGTTCCTCCACTCAGAACTGAAGGAGGGGTAGCGATTCGAAACCACTGTTTGTAAATTGGTTTAGAGTGCAGCAGCAAAAGGCTGCTGACCAGGTGAATTACCGTAAACCAGGTAAAAGGTTGGAATTGGTCAGAGCTCAGAGGCAAAGGCTGCTGGCCAGGTAAATTACCATAAACCAGCAAAAAGATGCCCCCCTTACAAATGGCGAGCCAGGTAGGAGTGGAGGCAGTTTTTGATTTAATAAGTGGTCTGGATCTGGAGAAAGCATCAGCTATAGTTTCTCTCGTTGTTTTCAGTATGTGGGTAGCCCTGCGGATGTTAGCAGCAGCGTGTAGGCTGACCTATCATGGTATAGGTGGCTGGGTTAAGGAGGGTGAGAAGAGGGTGCAGGAGGAGGTTAAAGATGCCAAGAATCGGGAGTCCCAGCTTGAAAAATGCCAGGCGGAGGTAGAACGCCTCAGAGAGGTGTATGAGGCCAGAGCTAGTGGAATGAGGGTGCGGGAAGAGAATGCACGCCTCACACTAGAGGTCACGAAATGCCAGGCATTTATAGAGCGCCTTGTGCAGGAAGTCACGGGGCAAGGGACTGGGAGATGAAGCTACAGGAGGAAATCGCACACCTCACCCAAGAAGCTAGCGAGGGAAAAAGCCATGCAAGGAACGAGATAGAATTCCTAAAGTACCAAATTATAGGAGTAAAGAGGAGCGAGATGAGACTGCGGGAAGAGAATGCCCACCTCACCTCAGAAGAGACAGAGCAGGAGGAGAAGTTTAGGGAAGTAAAGGCAGCTAATAAGCTGGCCTGCGCCCTAAGGTTTGAGGAAGCAGATCATGGCCCCTGTAGGGCAGAGATAGAAAGCCTTAACATGGCTTTAAATGCATCAAAGGGGATGATTTGTCTGATCAGCCCGAAGGCAGGTCAGCTGGACTTTACTGGCAGCCCAAGTAGAACCATCCCACAGGCAGCACCCAGAACAGTGCTGAATTGGGAATTAGAGACCCCAAGACCGCAGCCCACAGCTCCGAGTCTTGAGGAGCTCTGGCAGCGAGGAGGGGTGGACAATGGGGTGGTAGGAGATCACCAGCAGGTCCTGCTAGGCAGGCGGGGACCAGGACCAGTGTACCCCCTCCAACAACAGAGGTACGGTCCGCTCGTGAGGAGTGAGCCTGAGAATAGGAATCCTCAGCCCACAGCAAGTTCGAGTTCACAGGCAAGCACTGTGGCTTGTGTGGGGGGAGGAGCCATTCATGTTCAGAGTAAGCTGTTTAAGCCAGGGAACAGGGAAGGAGAGTTCTGGGACCCCTGTAGAGCAGGTCCAGTAGCAGAAATCCGGGACAAGGGAGGCACACAGGGGATAGTTTTGGCCCCAGACGAAAGGCAGGTCCAAAATTCCCCATTTAAAGCCACCTGGGTGAGGGAACATAAGTTTGCTGTCCATGCAAGTTCAAGTTCACAGCCTACAAAGACAGGAGGCAGTCCAGCTTCGCTGCAGCCAGCAGCAATCTGCGACGGGGCCAGAGATTAGCCTGGCCACCCGGAGACAGGCGGCATTTGTATTATAGCTTTGTATTGATTGCGTTTTGATCGTAGCGTGCTTTTAAGATGTATTTTAAGTTTAGAATGTTTTCAAAAGTCTTAAGTTTAACTTTAAAGAGTTTAAGTTTACATGTGTGCCAAATGTTCGTATTTTGGTCGAGGTCAAGGGACCCGACCATGTCTCCACCTAAAGCAGCAGGTCAGTGAGGCCTGGCTGCATGTCCTTTTAAGTTTTGCAGGAGATTGGAAAATGAAGCAGCCATGTTCGCCCAGCCCGAGCTGGGCATCGAATGAAGATATGGAGAAAGAATGTTGGGGATCACCTCGCCACTGGACAAATCCAGGAGACCCCGCAGCGATCTTCGGGAAAAACCGGACAGGGTCCGGAGGAACTTGCCTACTCCTCCTACGGGGAGGAGATGGCCCCAGCTGGGTGGGGCATGGCCCCCAACCCAGCACTATCCTGACCGAAGTTCGCTTGCGGGAGACCTCGCTGTTGAGGAGTCATGATGGGGAAGCGCGGGCGCCTTGTGATAGGGACGCGTTCCCCGGGGGTGGGTGGTGATGGCCTGGGAAAGATTGCATAGAGGAGGGGGAGACCCAAGAGTCACGTGAGTGCGTTCGGGGAAGGGAGGAACTCACCTGGGGCCCACGGGCTAGGTTAAAGGGTAAGTGTGGCTGGGGAGGATGAGTGGGTGGCCGGATCTGGGATCCAAGTTTGTGTGAGGCCAGGGAGAGCCACCACACAGGCACCCATCATTTTTCTGCAGCCAGTCGAGGGAAGACGGGAGGGGGAGGGACTGGGAGTCATGATCCCATACTCCCCGGTCTCGGACTGTGCCAAGGAAATTTTAAACGTGAGGGGTACCCCGCCTCCACAAAAGGACAAGGGAATGGCTCGGGGCTGGCGGAGCAGGCTGGTCGGTAAATCCATTCTGCCTGTTTTAAAGTTTAAGATGATCAAAGGGAGGTGGAAGGTACTTTTACAGCCCGGGTGGGAGGAGCAATACCCACTCGAATTTCACGACCCATCATCGGCACGTGATGGTCAGGGTTTCATTTAAGCATGTTGTTTCAAATGTTTAATGTTTTTTTGTATCTTGTGTTACAGCCCCAAGTTGAGCAGAGGCGTAGGATCCTCTCCGTGCTTGGGATCATTTTGTGACAACTCCAAGTTGCGCAGAGGCGTAGGACCATCTCCGTGCTTGGGATCATTTTGATTACATTTTGTAATAAGTTATAATGTAAAAGGTGTTTGTCAATTTGGTTTACATTTTATAATTTTACAAGTGTGTAGGGGTATGAGACCCCTTATTGAAAACTGAAGTATCTGTAAGATGCCTACCGTACCATGGTTTTTTTTCTTGAATTTAAGGGGAATAGACGGGACAGGGATCAGTGGCAGATGGCTATTAGGTAAATACAGTGGATGGTTGTTTGTGAGGGGTCAGAAATTATTGCTCATTTCTTCAAGAGGATACTACAAGCAAGCTGGAAGTATCCAAGGGCGGACTGTAAGAATTCACAATAATTTACAGTTCGAAGATTAATTTTTTGATTAAAGAATCCCTGGGCGTTGTGCTTTTAAATTTCCAGGGATAAAAATGGCTGTCACCACATGGCCGAAGACAAAGGACAATGCTTTGTTTACAAAGCAATTGAATGCTATTAGCATTTGTTTGTATATCGAGTGGATACATCTAAACTGCAGAAGAGACTTTTGGATCTTGAATGGGAACTGTTTAAGAACTGAATGGGCTTAAATCACCCAGCATTCTGGACAATAGAGCAGTTGTATTTCCCTTTTGTTTCAGCCTAGGGAGCTCCGGAAGACACATTAACCCAGTCCAACCACTCTGAGTTAGCCAATCACAGCTTTCTCTTGTGTATTGGAACCTTTGGGTGGGAATTTTGCACACAGACCTGGCAGGGCAGAACAGCAGGCGCTCACCAGGTATATAAGATAGCTGCTGAGAAGCTATCACTCTTTTTACTTCACTGGACCACAGGTGAGCAGGGGGTTCTGACTCCTCGGCAAGGCAACCTAGCAGGAGTTAGGGGGTGGTGATTTGAGGGTAATTGCTAAGATTGTTTAAGTAACATTGGAGCCATTTTATCCCTCATTTTCGCCATCTGCAACCCCCTGTTATATAGTTTTACTGTAATTACTGTGTTCGTGTGGTATAGTTTATTCTTTTGATTGTAGTTTATTTAGGTAATAAAACTTGATATTTCTCTCATCCAAACCACTTGTCCATTTTAATATCATTAATTATAAGTTCCTCCACTCAGAACTGAAGGAGGGGTAGCGATTCGAAACCGCTGTTTGTAAATTGGTTTAGAATGCAGCATAAGAACATAAGAACATAAGAAATAGGAGCAGGAGTAGGCCAATCGGCCCCGCGAGCCTGCTACGCCATTCAATAAGATCATGGCTGATCTGATCCTAACCGCCAATCTACTATCACAGAACCATCTCCTGAATCTAACAGAATTAGACACACGAAATAGGAGCAGGATCAAGCTACACGGCCCCTGGGCCTACTCCGCTACCCACAGGGCCATGTCCGATCCGAACCTAGACTCATGTCCAAATTCCTGCCCGCTCCCCGTAACCCTTAATTCCCATTACTTCTAGGAAACTGTCTATTTCTGTTTTAAATTTATGTAATGATGTAGCTTCTACAGCTTTTTGGGGCAGCATATTCCATGGACCTACCACCCTCTGAGTGAAGTAGTTCCTCCTCATCTCAGTTTTGAAAGAGCAGCCCCTTATTCTAAGACTATGCCCCCTAGTTCTAGTTTCACCCATCATCGGGAACATCCTCCCCGCATCCACCCGATCCAACCCCTTCACATCTTATATGTTTCAATAAGATCGGCTCTCATTCTTCTGAACTCCAATGAGTAGAGTCCCAATCTACTCAACCTCTCCTCATATGTCCATCCCCTCATCCCCGGGATTAACTGAGTGAACCTTCTTTGTACTGACTCGAGAGCAAGTATGTCTTTTCTTAAGTATGGACACCAAAACTGTACGCAGTATTCCAGGTGCGGTCTCACCAATACCTTGTACAACTGAAGCAATACCTCCCTATTTTTATATTCTATCCCCCTAGCAATGAAAGCCAACATTCCATTGGCCTTCTTAATCACTTGCTGCACCTGCATACTAACCTTTTGAGTTTCGTGCACCAGGACCCCCAGATCCCTTTGTACTTCAGTACTTTCCAGTTTCTTGCCATTAAGATAATAACTTGCTCTACGATTTTTCCTGCCAAAGTGCATAACCTCACACTTTCCAGTATTGTATTCCATCTGCCAAATCTCTGCCCACTTACTTAGCCTGTCTATGTCCCCTTGCAGGTTTTTTATATCCTCCTCACTCACTACTTTCCCTCCCATCTTAGTATCACCTGCAAACTTTGATATGTTACACTCGGTCCCCTCCTCCAAATCGTTAACATAGATTGTAAAGAGTTGGGGACCCAGCACTGACCCCTGCGGAACACCACTAGTTACTGATTGCCATTCTGAGAATGAACCATTTATCCCAACTCTCTGCCTTCTGTTAGATAACCAATCCTCTATCCATGCCAGAATATTACCCCCAATCCCGTGATTTTTTATCTTATGCAATAATCTTTTGTGTGGCACCTTGTCAAATGCCTTTTGGAAGTCTAAATACACTACGTCCACTGGTTCCCCTTTATCCACCCTATATGTTACTTCCTCAAAGAACTCCAGCAAATTTGTCAAACATGACTTCCCCTTCATAAAACCATGCTGACTTTGTCCTATTAAATTATGATTATCCAAATGTCCTGTTACTGTCTCCTTAATAATGGACTCCAAAATTTTACCTACCACACATGTTAGGCTAACCGGTCTATAGTTTCCAGCCTTCTGTCTACTGCCCTTTTAAAATAAGGGTGCTACATTAGCAGTTTTCCAGTCTGCCGGGACCTTTGCTGAGTCCAGGGAGTTTTGGAAAATTATTACTAATGCATCCACAATCCCTACCGCCACTTCCCTCAAGACCCTAGGATGTAAGCCATCAGGTCCAGGTGATTTATCCGCCTTGAGTCCCATTATTTTACCGAGTACCACTTCCTTAGTGATTTTGATCATGTTTAGCTCCTCCCCCCCATAGCCCCCTGTTTGTCCAGTGTTGGGATATTCTTAGTGTCTTCTACTGTAAAGACTGATACAAAATATTCATTCAGTGTTTTTGCCATCTCCATATTTCCCACCATTAATTTCCCGGTCTCATCCTCTAAGGGACCAACATTTACTTGAGCCACCCTTTTTCTTTTTATATAACTATAAAAACTCTTACTATCTGTTTTTATATTTTTTGCTAATTTACTTTCATAATCTATCTTCCCTTTCTTAATCAATCTTTTTGTTACTTTTTGCTGTCTTTTAAAGTTTTCCCAATCCTCTATCCTCCCACTAGATTTGGCTACCTTATATGCCCTTGTTTTTAGTCGAATACTATCCTTAATTTCTTTACTTAGCCACGGATGGCTGTCTTTTCTTTTACACCCTTTTCTTCTCAGTGGAATATATATTTTTTGGAAGTTGTAAAATAACTCCTTAAATGTACACCACTGATCATGTATCGTCTTACCCTTTAATCTATTTTCCCAATCCACTCTACTCAATTCCGCTCTCATACCTGCATAGTCTCCTTTATTCAAGCTTAGCATGCTTGTTTGAGATCCAACCTTCTCACCCTCTAATTGAATATGGAATTCAACCATGTTATGGTCACTCATTCCAAGGGGACCCTTTACTAGGACATTTTTAATTAATCCTGTCTCGTTACACAGGACCAGATCTAAGGTTGCTTGCCCCCTGGTCGGTTCAGTTACATACTGCTCAAGAAACCCATCCCTAATACACTCAATGAACTCATCCTCAAGGCAGCCCTGCCCAATTTGATTTGTCCAATTAATATGATAGTTAAAATCCCCCAGAATTATAGATGTTCCCTTATTACAAGCCTCAACTATTTCCTGATTGATACTCCGTCCAACAGAGTTGCAACTGTTCGGAGGCCTATAGGCTATGCCCACTCGTGTTTTTTTCCCCTTATTATTCCTTATCTCCACCCAAACTGTTTCATTATCCTGATCTTTTGACCCAATATCATAGCAGTAAAAGGCTGCTGACCAGGTGAATTACCGTAAACCAGGTAAAAGGTTGGAATTGGTCAGAGCTCAGAGGCAAAGGCTGCTGGCCAGGTAAATTACCATAAACCAGTTAAAAGATGCCCCCCTTACAGCGGGTTTGGCAGACATTAAAGTTGTTTTTCCTTGCTGATGTGTTAAATCCTTAGTTATCTGTTAAGCCATAACTGAAGTGTTATCTCGTTAGTTTTGCTTTCTGTTGCAATTGCTTTATGAAGTTGGAAGGCTCCACTTTTTTGAAAATAAAGATTTTTTTTTATTTACACTGTATATCTAAACTATTTACACTTAATCTGTCCTTCATAGGCTTTGGGTGAACCGGACCGTCCTCTCCCAAACACACCAAGCAATCCATCAGTGGGGCCCAGAAACGAGTCGTTATCAGCCTCTGATGAACGGCCCTTCCACTTTCAGGAACCCTCCCGTCTTCTTCCTCCTCCTCCTCCTCCTCCTCCTCCGCCGCCGCCTCCGCACCCACCTCCTCCTCCTCCTCCTCATCTGCTGGGCCTTCAAGCTCGGCTGGCATTGGCTGGGTGTGTTGGATGGCGAGGTTGTTGAGCATGCAGCAGACAACGACAATGTGGGCGACTCGCTCCGGCGAGTACTGCAGGGCGCCCCCCGAATGGTCGAGACATCGGAACTGCTGCTTCAGCACGCCGATTGTGTGCTCCACAGTGTTCCGCGTCGCCTGATGGCTGGAGTTGTAGTTCTCCTCTGCCTGGGTGCTGGGCGAACGTAGCGGGGTCATAAGCCATGGCACAGAGGATAGCCCTTGCCTCCGAGAAGCCAGCCTCGTGGGTGAGCCGGGGCCTCGAAAAGGTCTGGCACTGTGGTCTGACGCAGGATGAAAGTGTCGTGGCTGCTGCTAGGGAATTGTATGTTGACCGCAAGGATCAGCAGCCGGTGGTCACACACCAGCTGTACATTAAGGGAGTGGAACCCCTTGCGGTTGCGGTAATCCTCGGGATTGTTCACAGGCGCCCGCAAAGCCACGTGCGTACAGTCAATGGCGCCCTGCACCATGGGAAAGCCAGCTATTGCCGCGAAGCCTTCTGCACGCTCCTGCTGCTTCTCCGGTGTGACCGGAAACGAAATAAATTGCCGCTGCCTGTTATATAGGGCATCTGTAACTTGGCGGATGCAGCAATGCATCGCAAACTGGGAAATGTTAGCTATGTCCCCAGTCGCGGCCTGAAAGGTGCCGCTGGCAAAGAAATTGAGGGCAACAGTAACCTTTACAGGCACCGACAGAGATGTCCTGCACCGTATGCGCGGCAGAAGATCATGCTGAAGCAGCTGGCACAGCTCAGTCACCACCTCCTTATGGAATCGCAGCCTTCTGACACACTGCTCCTCTGACATGTTGTGGTAGGAGGACTGCTGTCTGAAAACCCTCGCTGCGTAAGGTCTGGTGTGGCGACGTCTGTTGGCCCTCCTCCGTCTGGCCACTCCTGGCCCTCTCTCCCTCCGTCTCTGTGCCCTCTCAAGATGTTCTAGCAGCAGGTTGTTCCCTTGCAGAGCAGCCCCCATAATAAGAGTGATGAAGGTAAAGGTTGTAAGCTCTTACCAGCAGCGAGGTAATGTTGACAGGGCTAAAGGTCCTCTGGCACCGCTGGTTGAATGGCAATAAGGCTCTAGCACTTCAGCTGCTCAACTGTATCAAACCAGCCAACAAGTTGCGTTCACAAAAGGGCTGACGTTTTCAGACCACTGGTGTCCTCTTTAAACAGCGCTCCCCTACTCCGAGAGTGCCTGGGGAACGTTCCAGTGAGCTGTCACTATTAGCGCCAGGCGCAACAGAGGCGGGCGCCACCCAATTTCCGGTCCGGGGCGCTAAAAAGGCGTTGCACCATGGAATGACGTCATGATCAGCCTGTGCCCACGAGCGCGCACTAAGATTTAGCACTGGTGCAAAATGCATGGTCAATATGGGGCGAGGCGCTAGGCGCTTTGCGCCAGCCCGGAAATTGGCTACCGCCCCACTTCTCAGCCTCTTTAGGCGTTAATCGGTGGCGCTAACAACCAAATTTCTCCCCCTACAGGTTTGATAATGTTCATTTTTAACAGTAAAGCAGCCTCCATCAGGTCATACTTGATGAATGGATGTATCAGTTGACTAGAATAGACAGAAATGCTTTTTATGTGGCTGGAAATTTGAATTGGATGTGTATTTTTCACTCCAATAACGGGATGGCATGTTTTCAGAACAAAAGTTCATACCTGTTCATTTCTTCATTAACTTCAGTCATCTAACTTGTAGCCAGAAAGACTGAACAATCACTGAGTTGATTTAGGATCAAAGAATCTGTACATTCTGATTCCTGCAACCTATGCTTTTATACGCTTTAGCCATCTACCTTACTATGTTTTCTGTATAACTGGATTGTATTTTAATGTTGCATAGCACAAGGTATAAGTTGCAAAATATTTGAGATTTGACTTTATCAGTAGACTAATGAAGAATGTGTACCTTAAACCAGGGTGTTCCACTCGCTGTGACCCCGGGGTCCCAGCAATCCAGCTCCTGAAGCCAAGTTAACAAAATCTTATTTGCACTTGTGTTTCATATTTACTGTTTTGTACTTTGAATTTTGTGGACCAGAAGGTTTGAAAAAAATTGTTTTTAGTGTTGTTTCCCCATTGATGAATAAATCCTAAATTTAACCAAGATCTAATACTATCAGCATCTTGAGATCACACAATACTTACATCTGAGGAAGACCATCCTGCTCATCTTAATTTGTCCATCCAGAACAATCTGGTGTCCTGGCCAATATTTATCCCTCCGTCAACATCACTAAAACAGATTGGCCTAGAAATTCATTATAGCCACTTTTGGGGCGGTAAAGT
Organism: Somniosus microcephalus; assembly: GCF_052327205.1. NCBI lineage: Eukaryota > Metazoa > Chordata > Chondrichthyes > Squaliformes > Somniosidae > Somniosus > Somniosus microcephalus. The sequence goes on along the minus strand of NC_140994.1, from coordinate 196,571,384 downwards.
CGGGCGGCCGCTAAAGTTTGCACCCGGCGCAAATTCGAGGCCACTTCGCCGATATTCATTAGCTTTGCCTTAAGAGTTTGCTCGAGCGCTAAAACTGGCGATGCACGGCTCTCTTTAGGCGCTAAGCCGGAGGTGCTGAGCGATACCGCCGAGGCCGGGCGCAGCACAGGTGCGGCCATTTCTTGATTGACAGCAGACACCCTGGCGCCGGCCAGCTCTTAAGGGGGAAGGGTCGACTTGGTCTGCTGCCACGCCCTGCACACTGGAGCCGTCCAGCTAGGCCTGAACACTGCTGCTGGACCCATATAGCGCCTCAAAGTATGGAGAAGGCCCGTGAACGAGCGCAGCACTTCTCAGAGCTTGATCTGAGGGTGCTGGTTAGCTCTGTGCAGAAGAGACGCCATATTTTGTTCCCAGACAATGGGAGGAAGCCGCCGGCCCGCGTCTACCGGAGAGCCTGGAGGCATGTCGCCACCAGGGTGACATCGAACAGTGAGGTCCCCAGGAGCGCGGTACAATGCCGCAAGAAACTAAATGACCTCGCCAGGATTGTCAGGGTGAGTACCCTTTCCAGTGTCCTCCTCATCCTTGCATGTGCACCTCACATTATGGGCAAAGGGACCTGAAAGCCCTAATGGCCAGCCCTCATGCAGCAGCTATGGGTCAGTCATGAACATCAATTGCACATTGTACACTTAACACACTGGCCAGGCTATTCGACCATGGGAGGCAGTGCACACAAGATCAGGGCTACACACTGGCCAGGCTATTCCACCATGGGAGGCAGTGCACACAAGATCAGGGCTACAGACTGGCCAGGCTATTCGACCATGGGAGGCAGTGCACACAAGATCAGGGCTACACACTGTACTTAGAGGCCGTCCTTTCTCTTGCAGGCCAAGCTGGCCAATAATAAGAGGAGCCGGACTGTGACCGGGGGAGGCGGACCCCAGATCCAGCCGCTCACCGAGCTGCAACAGCGCGTGGAGCGCATCTTGGGTGCCCGGGTGATTGGCCCCGTTGCATGTGGAGATGCCGACCCTGTTCTGGGCACCAACGGTAAGGACATCATTTTTTGGACCTCTCTCGTTCCACTTGCGCATCAGATCTACATCCTTTGCCACTGTCCGACCAATGCGCTGAATGCCACCACTCATGCATCCCTCGCTGACGCCCTCTCCTCACTCTAAAGCTACTCTTGTGCCTTCCTGCTTTCAGATGGTGAGGAGGAGGTCCCTGAAGTTGCCAGTGACAGCCCCTCAGAAGAGGAGGAGGAGGAGGAGCAAGAGGAAGGCAGCCCATCAGGGGAACCCTCAGCCGCGGCAAGCCATGTCACTGTAGGGGAGACGCCTTCCCTGGAGGGGAGCGTGGCGGAAGTGTCGGAGGGGAATGTAGCTCCTGGGACCAGCGGCCTGCAGAAACGCGGGAGGGGGGTGGAAGCTCAGCGGCCTTCTCCCCAGAGGGGGGAAGGGTCGGAGGGGAGTCCAATTGCTGGGCCCAGCGGCGTCCAGCAACGCAGGAAGGGTCGGCCAGTTCGGCGGCCTTCTCCCCAGAGGGAGAGTCCGACCTCCAGTCCGGAGACGGTCAACGCCGAGGAGATGCGTCGCCTCGAGGACATGTCCGCGGACTCGGAGCGCCGGCACACGGAGCTCATGGGGGTAGTGGGACGGATGCCTGAGGCCATCCAGTCCCTGTCTCGGGGTGTCACCGAATTCGGGGCCTCTCTGGCAGCGACTGGCCAGGTGATCAGTGGGCAGTGGTCTCAGAACAGGGCAACACGGGCACTCACTGCTGCCACACTCGCTGTGTCAGCCCGGCATCGCCAGGGCACCCGGCGCGCTGCAGCAGCACAGCGGTCTGTCCCTCGGCAGATTGCTGCGCATGCTGCAGTGCTGGCCCGGGCGAGTGCCAGTGTCTCAGGCGACCAGCGAGCACCTGCCATCCGCCAGCTTGCCCCCATTCCTCCAGCCGCCACTACCACTCCCCCAGTGGAGCTGCCACGAGCTGCTGCAGCGACTGATGCTGGCCAGCGACAGCTGCAGCATTCACCAGCCGGCCCCTCGAGGGCCAGACCTCGTCTAGGCCGACCCCCAAGGGCATCTGCCATCACAACATGTGCCCCTCAGGAGCCTTCCCCCAGCCTTGCAGCAGCCACTGGCCTCACTTTGAGGAGGAGCAGCAGGGCGTCCAGGGGCCGGCAAAGTTTGCAGAAGGCATCGCCCTCGCGGGACACAAAGTAGAGGGTGTGTCCAAATGTTGTGTTTTGTGGAATGGTTGTTTTTTGAAGGCCGAGGATGAGGCCATTTTTATTTACATCTTTGGTTAATCCTCCCCAGGTTGTGGGAGTGACTCATGTGTGTGAGTGTTTTTTGGGGGTTTCGTGTGTTCTTGGTTTTCATGTGGGAAGGGCCCTGAGTTTGTACAATAAACCATTTTATTTATTCACATTGTCCATGTTTGATCTTTGAAGTGTTTGTTGCCTTAACCGGCTGAGGGCTTGCGCAGCGGCTGCAATCATGTTCTTTCATTGGCACAAGCCATTCCCTGACAGGGGGCCTAGAAGTGACGTTCAATAAGCCGCCGACGGGCGGCCCTTGGACCTTCTGCCTCCCTCCTGGGCTGGTATTCCTCGTCCTCCTCCTCCTCATGCTCCTCCTGCTCCTCCTCCTGAGGTGGTGGTCCAACATGAGGTGGCAGTGCCTGAGTCCTGCGGATAGCCAGGTTGTGCAGCATGTAGCAAACGACGACGAATTGGGAGACTCGCTCCTGCGAATACTGGAGGGCTCCCCCGGAGCGATCCAGACAGCGGAACCGTTGCTTCAGGACGCCGATTGTTTGTTCGATGAGGTTCCTGGTCGCTTGATGGCTCTCGTTGTATGCCTCTTCAGCAGGGGTCGTGGGCACGTGGAGCGGGGTCATGAGCCAGGTACACAAAGGATAGCCTTTGTCCCCGATAAGCCATCCTCTTGGGTGAGGCTGTGCCTGGAACATGTCAGCCACAGTTGTCTGTCGCAGGATAAAGGCATCGTGGCTGCTGCCTGGAAAGCGGGCATTGACAGCTAGGATGCGCTGCCTGTGGTCACACACCAGCTGTACGTTGAGGGAATGGTAGCCCTTCCGGTTGCGGTAATCCTCGGCATGCTCCAGAGGTGCCCGCAAAGCCACATGCGTGCAGTCAATGGCGCCCTGCACCATGGGGAAGCCCGCTATTCTTGCAAATCCCACTGCACGCTGCTGCTGCTTGTCCAGGGTCATGGGGAAGGAGATGAATTGACGTCTCCTTCTGAAAAGGGCATTGGTCACCTGGCGGATGCAGCAATGCACGGCGAACTGGGAGATGTTAGCGATGTCCCCAGCAGCGGATTGGAAGGAGCCGGTGGCATAGAAGTTGAGAGCCACCGTCACCTTCACTGCCACCGACAGAGACGTCCTGCGCATCAGCTGTGGACACAGATCTCTGTGAAGCAGCTGGCAGATGTCTGCAACCACCTCCCTTCTGAATCGCAGCCTCCTAACACACTGCGCGGCAGACATGTTGAGATAGGAGAACTGCTGGCGGTATACCCTGGGTGGGTAAGGCCTCACTTGGCGACGCCTGTTGCCCCCTCTGCGTCTACCCAGGGCTGCCACTCTCTCACGGCATCTGTAAGCCCTTCCGACATAAGGCTGAAACTCAGCGTTGGCACCCAATGCAGCCCCCATAATATGCTGGCAAACACTGAGATCTCAATGAAGGCAAAGAGAATTGCACAGCTCTGGCCTGAAGCCAAAAAGACCTGTCCTAGTGTTGGGCCAAAGCAGTAAGCTCTCTTCCTTGGTCTCTCTCCAAAAATCCGTTGCACAAGAGTGAATGCTGCAAAATGGCTGCCCTTTATAGTGCAGGGTAAGTGCCCTTTAATTTGCGCTCCCTGCGGCCCGCCTCGGCTGTGTACCGTTCCACTTCACAGTCGTTAGGGCCGCCCGGTGCACAATGTGGCGGCGCGAGTGAAGTTCCGGTTCCGGGCGCACAAAGGGCGTTGCACGACGAAATGACGTCATGATCTGCGCGCGCAGCTGAGCACGCGCAAAGACTTTGCGCCGGCGCTAAATGTCTACTGAAGTTGGGGCGAGGCGCAGATCGCGCTGCACCCGGGCGCTAAGCGCCTAGCGCTCGAGATCTGCTCCTCCTAAGGCGCTAACGCCTGGCGCAGCCAACTGAATTTCTAGGCCAAAATCTAGTCATTACCACATTGATGTTTGTGGGAGCTTCCTGTGTGCAAATTGGCTGCCGCGTTTCCTACATTACAACAGTGACTACACTTCAAAAAACACTTTACTGGCTGTAAAGTGCTTGGGATGCCCTGAGGTTGTGAAGGGCGCTATAAAAATGCAAGTCTTTCTTTTACACTACCCCTCTATTGCTGCATGTAGTTGTTTCTTAAATGATTCCAGGATTTTCACCTCCACCACTCTCCCTGGAAGTCTGATTACTCTGTGCGAAGAAGATCCTCCTGATAGCAATCCTACCATGTTCACTTCCTAAGTTATGGTTTCATGTTATTGGTGTTGCTGTTGCTGTTTGCTCATGGTGCATATACTCGGTGAGGAAATGTCCTCATTATTCTAAGATTAATTTATACAGCTAGTTTAGTGTCCTAGGGCCCAACCTGACTCCAGACTAAAAGGGAATGAGATACCCTGGAGGAGGCAGTCTCACATCGCATGGGTTTGACATCATATGTAATGTGAATCCAGTGCTGTGTCAAACCTGGTTTACAAAATACGTGAGGTATGTTGGACCAGAAGGCGGGTAAGTGATTGGTTGGTAAGTTTTTCTCCCTTTTTAAGCTTAAATCTCTTTGGTTTATAGTTTCTAAGGTGTGATATTCATCATCTAGAATCGGGGCAGAGGGTATTTAAGAATAATATTAATAAATTTAATTAATTACATAGAATGGGAGATCAGGTGATGTGTTGCTGCTGCAATATGTGGGAGCTGGTGGACACCATTGATGCTCACGGTGATCACATTTGCAGTAAGTGTTGGCTGCTCGAGGAATTCCAGCTCTGTGTTGAAGAGCTGGAGTCCGAGCTTCAAACACTGAGACACATCAGGGAGGGGGAGAGTTACCTGGACTCTGTGTATCACGAGGTATTCACACCAATTAGATTAATTAATTCAGATGTAGTCCGTGGCCAGGGTCAGGATGGTGTGACTAGAAGTGAGGCGGGTATGGGGATCCAGGAGGTAGTGTTGGAGGAGCCGCAGCCCTTGCACTTGTCCAACAGGTTCGAGGCTCTTACTCCCTGTGAGGATGGGAACAGGGACTGCGGGGAGGATGAGCAACCTGGCCACAGCACCGTGGAGCGGGGGGCCATTCAAGTGGGGGGAGTTAAAAGAAATGTTGTAGTGGTAGGGGATAGTATCGTTAGGGGGATAGAGTTCTTTGCAGCCGAGAGCGAGAGTCCCGAAGGCTGTGTTGCCTGCCCGGTGCCAGGGTTAAGGACACCTCTTCTGGACTGGAGAGAAACTTGGAGTGGGAGGGGGAGGATCCAGTTGTCGTGGTCCATGTTGGTACCAACGACATAGATAGGACAAGGAAGGAGGTTCTGCTGAGGGAGTTTGAGCAGCTAGGGGCCAAATTAAAAAGCAGAACCACACAGGTAATAATCTCTGGATTATTACCTGAGCCACGAGCGAATTTGGCTGGGACAAATAAAATTAGACAGTTAAATGCGTGGCTCAAAGACTGGTGTGGGAGAAATGGGTTTTGCTTCCTGGGACACTGGCACCAGTACTGGGGCAGGAGGGAGCTGTTCCGTTGGGATGGGCTTCACTTGGCCAGTGCTGGGACTAGAGTCCTGGCGGATCATATAACTAGGGCTGTAGAGAGGGCTTTAAACTAACTAGTGGGGGGGAGGTTCCTAGAGAGCAAATAATAAAAATGACAACAGAGAAGATCATAGACTTAGGTAGCAGTGGGGAAATTAAAAACCAGAGCGTGTCAGGAAGGGGCAGAAGGTATGGAGTAAAAGGTAAAGTAATAAAAAGGGCAAAAGCAGGAACTAAGTGTCACAAAACATATTTGAAAGTTCTCTATCTGAATGCACATAGCACTCGTAACAAAATAGACGAGTTAATGGCACAAATAAGTACATATGGGTATGATCTTGTGGCCATTACAGAAACATGGCTGCAGGGTGACAATGCCTGGGAATTAAACATACCAGGTTATTTAACGATCAGGAAGGACAGGCAGGAAGGAAGGGGAGGTGGGGTGGCTATGTTAATAAAGGAAGGAATCACAGTAATACAGAGAAATTATATTGGGTCAAAAGATCAGGATAATAAAACAGTTTGGGTGCAGATAAGGAATAATAAGGGGAAAAAACACTAGTGGGCGTAGCCTATAGGCCTCCGAACAGTTGCAACTCTGTTGGACGGAGTATCAATCAGGAAATAGTTTAGGCTTGTAATAAGGGAACATCTATAATTATGGGGGATTTTAACTATCACATTAATTGGACAAATCAAATTGGGCAGGGCTGCCTTGAGGATGAGTTCATTGAGTGTATTAGGGATGGGTTTCTTGAGCAGTATGTAACTGAACCGACCAGGGGGCAAGCAACCTTAGATCTGGTCCTGTGTAACGAGACGGGATTAATTAAAAATGTCCTAGTAAAGGATCCCCTTGGAATGAGTGACCATAACATGGTTGAATTCCATATTCAATTAGAGGGTGAGAAGGTTGGATCTCAAACAAGCGTGCTAAGCTTGAATAAAGGAGACTATGAAGGTATGAGAGCGGAATTGAGTAGAGTGGATTGGGAAAATAGATTAAAGGGTAAGACGATACATGATCAGTGGTGTACATTTAAGGAGTTATTTTACAACTTCCAAAAAATATATATTCCACTGAGAAGAAAAGGGTGTAAAAGAAAAGACAGCCATCCATGTCTAAGTAAAGAAATTAAGGATAGTGTTTGACTAAAAACAAGGGCATATAAGGTAGCCAAATCTAGTGGGAGGATAGAGGATTGGGAAAACTTTAAAAGACAGCAAAAAGTAACAAAAAGATTGATTAAGAAAGGGAAGATAGATTATGAAAGTAAATTAGCAAAAAATATAAAAACAGATAGTAAGAGTTTTTATAGTTATATAAAAAGAAAAAGGGTGGCTCAAGTAAATGTTGGTCCCTTAGAGGATGAGACCGGGAAATTAATGGTGGGAAATATGGAGATGGCAAAAACACTGAATGAATATTTTGTATCAGTCTTTACAGTAGAAGACACTAAGAATATCCCAACACTGGACAAACAGGGGGCTATGGGGGGGAGGAGCTAAACACGATCAAAATCACTAAGGAAGTGGTACTCGGTAAAATAATGGGACTCAAGGTGGATAAATCACCTGGACCTGATGGCTTCCATCCTAGGGTCTTGAGGGAAGTGACGGTAGGGATTGTGGATGCATTGGTAATGATTTTCCAAAACTCCCTGGACTCAGCAAAGGTCCCGGCAGACTGGAAAACTGCTAATGTAACACCCTTATTTAAAAAGGGCAGTAGACAGAAGGCTGGAAACTATAGACCAGTTAGCCTAACATCTGTGGTAGGTAAAATTTTGGAGTCCATTATTAAGGAGACAGTAACAGGACATTTGGATAATCATAATTTAATAGGACAAAGTCAGCATGGTTTTATGAAGGGGAAGTCACATTTGACAAATTTGCTGGAGTTCTTTGAGGAAGTAACATATAGGGTGGATAAAGGGGAACCAGTGGACGTAGTGTATTTAGACTTCCAAAAGGCATTTGACAAGGTGCCACACAAAAGATTATTGCATAAGATAAAAAATCACGGGATTGGGGGTAATATTCTGGCATGGATAGAGGATTGGCTATCTAACATAAGGCAGAGAGTTGGGATAAATGGTTCATTCTCAGACTGGCAATCAGTAACTAGTGGTGTTCCGCAGGGGTCAGTGCTGGGTCCCCAAATCTTTACAATCTATATTAACGATTTGGAGGAGGGGACCGAGTGTAACATATCAAAGTTTGCAGATGATACTAAGATGGGAGGGAAAGTAGTGAGTGAGGAGGACATAAAAAACCTGCAAGGGGACATAGACAGGCTAAGTAAGTGGGCAGAGATTTGGCAGATGGAATACAATACTGGAAAGTGTGAGGTTATGCACTTTGGCAGGAAAAATCGTAGAGCAAGTTATTATCTTAATGGCAAGAAACTGGAAAGTACTGAAGTACAAAGGGATCTGGGGGTCCTGGTGCACAAAACTCAAAAGGTTAGTATGCAGGTGCAGCAAGTGATTAAGAAGGCCAATGGAATGTTGGCTTTCATTGCTAGGGGGATAGAATATAAAAATAGGGAGGTATTGCTTCAGTTGTACAAGGTATTGGTGAGACCGCACCTGGAATACTGCGTACAGTTTTGGTGTCCATACTTAAGAAAGGACATACTTGCTCTCGAGTCAGTACAAAGAAGGCTCACTCGGTTAATCCCGGGGATGAGGGGATGGACATATGAGGAGAGGTTGAGTAGATTGGGACTCTACTCATTGGAGTTCAGAAGAATGAGAGCCGATCTTATTGAAACATATAAGATTGTGAAGGGGTTGGATCGGGTGGATGCGGGGAGGATGTTCCCGATGATGGGTGAAACTAGAACTAGGGGGCATTGTCTTAGAATAAGGGGCTGCTCTTTCAAAACTGAGATGAGGAGGAACTACTTCACTCAGAGGGTGGCAGGTCCATGGAATATGCTGCCCCAAAAAGCTGTGGAAGCTACATCATTACATAAATTTAAAACAGAAATAGACAGTTTCCTAGAAGTAAAGGGAATTAAGGGTTACGGGGAGCGGGCAGGAATTTGGACATGAGTCTAGGTTCGGATCGGTCATGGCCCTGTGGGTAGCGGAGCGGGCCCAGGGGCCGTGTAGCCTGATCCTGCTCCTATTTCATGTGTCTAATTCTGTTAGATTCAGGAGATGGTTCTGTGATAGTAGATTGGCGGTTAGGATCAGATCAGCCATGATCTTATTGAATGGCGGAGCAGGCTCGAGGGGTCGATTGGCCTACTCCTGCTCCTATTTCTTATGTTCTTATGTTCTTATGTTAAATATAACTGACCTTAATCTAAATGTTCAGAGAGCAATATTCTCTGTTCCTAACTCTCCGGGCATGTACATTTTTAACTATTGGAAGCAAGGTCTGTAACCATGTAGAGTGATTAGAATTCCAGCTATGAAGGAGCCAAGCATTGTAAATACACTACTATCTGGCTGAAACCTAGACTGCAGCTATCAGTTTCAGACCAGTAGCTGTAGTGCAAATGCATCTTTAGTGTATCCCAAGAGAATGGTTCATCTCCAACATTCCAACATAGTTCTGTACACAGGTACAAAAACATACAGGTACTTCATTAATTTATATTTTTCCAGTGTATTAAAAAGCTTAAAGGTATTGGATGGAATATTTGCCACACGATATGTAAAAGTATATAGAGTGTCTGTGCTTGTGCTAAAAGTAACACCAACGCACACACATTTTTGCTGTAATGTCTTTCTGGTGACTTTTAGGTATGCTCAAAATAGATTCCATCAGAAAAATGATTCAGATCCTCCGATAAGTGTGGTTTTATCACTTGTGGGTTTTGAGATCCTGATATGATAGACTTTGTATCCCACTCATTCTCGGGTTTAATCTTCTATGTCTCCAGAAATGTTGCAGGTGGGTATGAAAGTGGGGAGCGATGAAATATAATTCACTCTAGCTGGCTTACTTTTTTTTATTAGGAATAGATGATTACAAAATTACAAAGATCACTGCTACAAAGCGTGAAAAATAACTTAAAATACAGAGTACAGAATTTTCTTGGCAGTTCATAAAATATTTTCTCTTACATACTTTTCTCCTTTGTAGCTTGTATTCCCAGCTAAGCGGACTATGTTACGCCATTTAATATTGACTAAAAAAAACTTCAACTGAAAAAAAAATGGAAACCAAATGTTCACTTGTGGTAAATGATCATTTATAGTCCATGATTGTGTTTGTTTTTAGTTTTGTCCCTTTCCCGACACTATCATTGTTTGTGTGGTACAACATGTGCTGTATCTCAAAAGTTTTAATTCCTCCTTTGAGCCAACGAAAATATCCAGTCAGTATATGGCACTATTCTCTTGCATTAGCAATCATTTTTATTTTTGTTCATATGGTTTTCTTTATAATTGATTTATTTTCCTCAATTTTAAAGGATTGCTGTCTTTATGAAAAAATATTTGGCAATTATTTTGTGCACAGAAAAAATCTACAAGAATAAAAAAAAAAATTTGTTTCAAGTGAAAATTCAGGTCTATGGTTTGAAGTATCACAGAGATTAAATTTTTGTGGCTGCATGTGCTTGTTGCAGTCCTAACTTTGATAACTTAGAAAGCTGTGGTTAAGCATTATCAGCTCTTCATCTAACAGCCTCATCAGTGCAATTTTGAAAGAATATGTTGAATGATACTTTGTGAACTTCCATTAATCTAGTATAAAAAGTATTAAGTAACACAAAATACATTTTCCTTCATTTTAGTGTTGATTACTGCTAAGTTATTAAATTAGGAAAAAGCCACCTTCATCCTTCTTCATTTTATTAAGTGACAAGACAATCCATTTTCAACACTCTGGTGTTCTCACATATTCGGCAGACAACAGCCAGTGTGATACTAGTTCATTACAGAACTGTTTGTGACCATCACAGTTAATTGCTTCACCACTCAATCAAACTTCACGTCATAGTAACCACTCTGCTTTAGAGATCAAAAAACTAAACATTGTGTTAAAATAAATGGAATGTGGCAAATCAGTTTTCACATTACCTAACATCCTAAACCTGCGAATGAAATTTTAAAGCACCTGCATGTTGCATTACAGTTCTATTAGAATAGACTCAGGTGAACAACAGTAATACTGTATGCTAAGATGCTTCTTCTCCAGTTTTCACCTGGCTCTACTGAACTATTAGAGAGTTTCCAAAGAATTCTGAGTTTTGAGACAATCAATTAAAAAGCAAAATAGAAGAGAGCAAAGATGCACAGAAATTTCAGGACAAGAAGAGGGCAGTTGGCCAACCGTGCCTGTGTTAGTGCTAGTTTTCTCACCAGAGATATTTACTCTAATCACACTTCTCTGTTTTTTCCAATATCCTTTAATGGAGCAAAATTTACTGTAACCAGCGAACGAATGGCACCAGCTGTTTGTGAGACATCCCCTTGCCCGTTTAAATGCCATGAGCTTTTGCACAACAAGTTGCTGTTGGTGGGAGATGGAAACAGTGTATCTACAGGGCATCTAGGACCTGTGTGACAGAGTAAGCAAATATGTATATCCTTAATCAATCAGACTGAAGAATTATTAAGGAATAATGCAAAGTTTGAACCAGGAAGGGTAAGTTACAATAATGAATTCAATGTCAAATCAGGTACAAAAAGCAAAATAGAGCGAGGGAAAGAAAGATTGAATTAAGAGAGAGTGAGAGAGAGAAAACAGCCAGAAAGAAAACGTTTTTAAGAATTACTTAAGAGCGGCGGCAGCGGCGGACCTGCGGGAGACGAGGCGGCTGAGCGGCGGCGAGGTTTAAAAGCAGCGGTGAGGACCAGGTAGGCCTCAGAGTGGCGGCGGCGGTGGACCTGTGGGAGACGAGGCGGCCGAGCAGCGGGATAAAAGCAGCGGCGAGGACCAGGTAGGCTTACTAATCTCCGAGCTCAGAGGGAGGGAGAGAAGTAAAAAGTAATCGAAGTGTGACATCACCAGAAAGCAGGTAAGTGATTGGTTGGTGAGTATTTCTCTCTTTATAAACTTTAACTCTGTGGTTTATGGTTTCTAAGCTCTCTGTGGTGTAGCAGGGAATGTTGGTAAACAAGGGCCCTTAAATATATCATTTAACTGTAGTGTAATTGGTGGGATTGATTTGATTTAATTTAATTTCAATTAATTAAAGAGTAAGTCATGGCAGGAGAACCTGGCCCCGTGGTATGCTCCTCCTGCGCTATGTGGGAATTCAGGGACACTTCCTGTGTCCCTGACAACCATGTGTGCAGGACGTGTGTCCAGCTGCAGCTACTGGCAGACCGCATTGTGGCGCTGGAGCTGTGATTGGAAACATACTGGACCATTCGTGATGCTGAGGACGTCGTGGATATCACATTTAAGCAGTTGGTCACAACGCAGGCAAAGGTTGGACAGGCAGAAAGGGAAGGGGTGACCAACAGACAGAGTAGTAGGCACAGGCAGGTCCCCTGTGGACATCCCCCTCTCAAACAGATATACCACTTTGAATACTGTTGAGGGGGATGGCTTATCAGAGGAAGGCAGCAGCAGCCAACTTCCTGGCACCAGGGGTGGCTCTGCTGCACAGGATGGGAGGAAAAAGAGGGGTAGAGCTATAGTAATAGGGGATTCTATTGTAAGGGGAATCGATAGGCGTTTCTGCGGCCGCAAACGAGACTCCAGGATGGTGTGTTGCCTCCCTGGTGCAAGGGTCAAGGGTGTCTCAGAGCTGCTGCAGAACATTTTGGAAGGAGAGGGTGAACAGGCAGTTGTTGTGGTGCATATAGATACCAACGATATAGGTAAAAACCGGGATGAGGTCCTAAAAGCTGAATATAGGGAGTTAGGAGGTAAATGAAAAAATAGGACCTCAAAGGTAGTAATCTCAGGATTGCTACCAGTGCCACGTGCTAGTCAGAGTAGAAATAGAAGGAAATTTCAGATGAATATGTGGCTAGAGGAATGGTGCGAGGGGGAGGGATTCAAATTCCTGGGACATTGGAACCGGTTCTGGGGGAGGTGGGACCAATACAAACCGGACGGTTTGCACCTGGGCAGGGCCAGGACCGATGTCCTAGGGAAGTGTTTGCTAGTGCTCTGGGGGAGGGTTTAAACTAAAATGGCAGGGGGTTGGGAACCTGAGCAGGGAGACAGAGGAAAGGGAAACAAGGATAAAAGCAAAATATAGAAAGGAGAAAAACAAAAGTGGCAGTCAGAGAAATCAATGGTTTAAATCAAACATGGCCACAGTAAATAATAATTCTAATAGATCTAAGGGCGTTAAAAAAATAAGCCTGAAGGCTTTGTGCCTTACTGCGAGGAGCATTCGTAATAAGGTGGATGAATTAGCTGTGCAAATGGAGGTAAATGAATATGATTTGATTGAGATTATGGAAACATGGCTCCAGGGTGGCCAAGGCTGGGAACTCAACATCCAGGGGTATTCAATATTCAGGAATGATAGGAAAAAGGAAAGGGAGGTGGGGCAGCATTGCTGGTTAAAGAAGGGATTAACACAATTGTAAGGAAGGATATTAGCTCTGATGATGTGGAATCTGTATGGGTAGAACTGAGAAATACCAAGGGGCTGAAAACGTTAGTGGGAGTGGTATATAGACCTCCAAACGGTAATGTGGAGGTTGGGGATGGCATTAAAAGGGAAATTAGAGAAGCATGCAATAAGGGCACAGCAGTGATCATTGGGTGACTTTAATCTACATATAGATTGGGCTAACCAAATTAGTAACAATAATGTGGAGGAGGAATCCCTGGAGTGTATACGGGATGGTTTCCTGGACCAATATGTCGAGGAACCAACCAGAGATCAGGCCATCTTAGACTGGGTATTACGTAATGAGAAAGGATTAATTAGCAATCATGTTGTACGAGGCCCCTTGGGTCGGAGTGATCATAATATGATAGAATTCTTCATTAAGATGGAGAATTAAGTAGTTGACTCAGAGACTAGGGTCCTAAATTTAAATAAAGGAAACTACGATGGTCTGAGGCGCGTGTTGGGTAGGATTGATTGGGGAATGTCACTCAAAGGGTTGACGGTGGATAGGCGATGACAAACATTCAAAGACCGCATGGATGAACTACAGAATTTGTTCATCCTATTCTGGCATAAAAATAAAACAAAAAAGTTGACTCAAACATGGCTAACAAGGGAAATTAGGGATAGCATAATATCCAAGGAGAGGACATATAAATTGGCCAGAAAAAGCAGTAAACCTGAGGATTGGGAGCAGTTTAGGATTCAACAAAGGAGGACAAAGGGATTAATTAAGAAGGTGAAAATAGAATATGAGAGTTAAGCTTGCAGGGAACATAAAAACTGACTGTAAAAGCTTTTATAGATATGTGAAGAGGAAAAGATTGGTGAAGTCAAGCGCAGGTCCCTTGCAGTCAGAATCAGGGGAATTTATAATGGGGAACAAAGAAATGGCAGACCAATTAAATACATATTTTGGTTCTGTCTTCACAAAGGAGGACACAAATAACCTCCCAGAGGTGTCGGGGAACATAGGGTCTGATGATAGGGAGGAACTGAAAGAAATCAGTATTTGTAGGGAAATGGTGTTAGGGAAATTGATGGGATTGAAGGCCGATAAATCCCCAACGCCTGATAATCTACATCCTAGGGTACTTAAGGAAGTGGCCCTAGAAATTGTAGATGCATTGCTGATCATCTTCCAACATTGGATGGAATCTGGAACAGTACCCATGGATTGGAGGGTAGCTAATGTTGCCCCATTATTCAAAAAAGGTGGTAGAGAGAAAACGGGGAATTACAGACCGGTAAGCCTGACATCGGTAGTGGGGAAAATGCTAGAGTCCATTATAAAAGATGTAATAGCAGAGCACTTGGAAAACAGTGACAGGATCGGACAAAGTCAACATGGATTTACGAAAGGTAAATCATGCTTGACCAATCTACTGGAATTTTTTGAGGATGTAACTGGTAAATATTAGGGAGAACCAGTGGATGTGGTGTATTTGGACTTTCAAAAGGCTTTCGATAAGGTCCCGCATAAGAGATTAGCATGTAAAGTTAAGGCACATGGGATTGGGGGCAAGGTATTGACTTGGATAGAGAACTGGTTGACAGACAGAAAGCAAAGAGTTGGAATAAACGGGTCTTTTTCCGAGTGGCAGGCAGTGACTAGTGGGGTACTGCAGGGATCAGTCCTTGGACCCCAGCTATTCACAATATATATTAATGATCTAGACAAGGGAACTAGATGTAATATCTCTAAATTTGCAGATGACACAAAGCTGGGTGGGCATGTGTGCTGTGAGGAGGATGCCGAGAAACTCCAGGATGATTTGGACAGGTTGGGTGATTGGGCAGAAGCGTGGCAGATGCAATATGATGTGGATAAATGTGAGGTTATCCACTTTCGTGTCAAAAACAGGAAGGCAGATTATTATCTGAATGGCAATAGATTGGGAGAAGGGGAAGTGCAATGAGACCTGGGTGTCCTTGTGCACCAGTCGCTGAAGGTAAGCATGCAGGTGCAACAGGCGGTTAAGAAGGCAAATGGTATGTTGGCCTTCGTAATGAGAGGGTTTGAGTACAGGAGCAAGGATGTCTTGCTGCAGTTGTACAGGGCCTTGGTGAGACCACATCTTGAGTATTGTGTGCAGTTTTGGTCGCCTTATCTGAGGAAGGATCTTCTTGCCATGGAAGGAGTTCAGCGAAGATTCACCAGGCTGATACCTGGGATGGCAGGAATGACGTATGAGGAGAGATTGGGTCGATTGGGCTTGTACTCGCTGGAGTTTAGAAGAATGAGAGGGGATCTCATTGAAACTTATAAAATTCTGACAGGACTGGACAGACTAGATGCAGGAAGGATGTTCCCGATGGTCGAGGAGTCCAGAACCAGGGGTCACAGTCTAAGGATATGGGGTAGGCTATTTAGGACAGAAATTAGGAGGAATTTCTTCACCCAGAGAGTGGTGAACCTGTGGAATTCTCTACCACAGAAGGCAGTAGAGGCCAATTCATTAAATATATTCAAGAAGGAGATGGATATATTTCTTAAGGCTAAAGGGATCAAGGGGTGTGGGGAGAAAGCAGGGACCGGGTACTGAATTTGGATGATCAGCCATGATCGCATTGAATGGTGGAGTAGGCTCGAGGGGCCGAATGGCCTACTCCTGCTCCTGTCTTCTATGTTTTTATGTTTCTATGCTTGGCAGTAGTTAACACTTAACGCGTCGTTAAAAGGGCACTTAGACTGAAATGGACAAGACTTAATTTTCTGTGGCGAGTTAGTTCGTATCTACTGCACAAATACAGCAACTTCACGTCGTTCAAAATCATTTCAATGGTGAGGCAGACAGCGAGATGCCATTTTCGCAAAGCTAATGGTGGAGCGGCGCAATACAAACAGCAATTTTAGGAAACTCACCTTTAACCACGCATCTGCCCCTCGCTTGAAGTTGCTGTACCATTTGTGCACAAATAACGGCGAGCGCCATTAGCCTCACTGTTACTTTGACAGGGAAATCTGGGCTATTAACACTTTTTCGCTATCGACTGCTGCTTGACCTGCAGAGTATTTCCAGCATTTTCTGTTTCTATTTCCGGCAACTGCAGTATTTTGTTTTTGTAATTATATTATAGTTTCATCACAGAGTTGTGAACCATTTATTATTTTCTACTTGATAAGGATTTATTAAAATTTAACGAATACTATAAATATATGTTTTGTTATAGGTACTATTCACTTGTTCCTTCACTGTTTCCCACTCTTAGGGGTCGATTTTCATTCAGGTGCGGGGAATTGGCGGTTTCCCTGAATTTAGTGATTCCGACACGATTGTAAATGGGTCGGTGAGATTGATGCAAATTTAACACAATTGGCCAATTGATTTCCAGCGTGTGGGAAGCCTTGGCAATTGAGTATTTTGGGGTCGATTTTTGTTCAGGTGCGGGGAATTGGCGGTTTCCCCGAATTTAGTGATTCCAACACAATTGTAAGTGTGTCTGTGAGATTGATGCAAATTTACCACAATTGGCCAATTGGTTTCCAGCGTGTGGGAAGCCTTGGCAATTGAGTATTTCCAATCAGAAAGTCGCAGAATATGACATCATCATTGCTGCTGCTTTTAAGGTCCACAGCAAGCCTTGCTTCCTCTGCAGGCTTCCAACCTTCTACATTAAGGTGGCACAGGAGCCTGCAGGAGGAACGGCCAGCAGGAGGGCCAGATCTGCGCCCAAATTTGATGAGGCTTCACTATAGGCATTATTGGATGGTGCTAGGGCCCACAGGGAGGTCCTCTTCCCTTCTTCAGGGAGGAAGAGGCCTCCCAGCCAGACCAAGGCTGTGTGGCTAGAGCTGGCAGGTCACGTCAACTCCTTGGGGCTAATACGAAGAATGTGGTTGCAGTGCAGGAAAAGATTCCATGACCTTCTTCGCACTGGAAAAGTAAATACTGTATGATGTTTCCATCACCCTCAATCTGATCCCCATTGCCTTTCCTCACCAGCACTCAGCTTTAGCAATCTCTTCCTGCACATCCCACTAGACACTCACACCCATGCACCCTTACCCATTCCCTCTCTCTCTATGCTCACATTCACAGAACTATGCCACCATGCAGCCCTCACACTCCCTCTCACTCTGATGCTTTGAACACAACTGACAACACACAGGGAGGGCCCTTGGTCTTGCAACCTCACTCCATCTTTGTCTCCTTCTAAGTATCTATGCTATGCAATCTCTGCACTCACTCCTTCATTCTCACTCAACCTCCACTTGTCTCCCTCATTGCAGGAAAAGAGAGCTCACAACAGGAGAGAGCAAGCCAGAACAGGAGGAGGGCCGCCCTCATTAGCCCAGCTCACTCCCTGGGAGGAAGGCGTCCTGGAGATTGCCGGGGCTGACCGAGATGTGGACATTGGGGAAGGACAGGCAGGAGCATCCCCGCAAGCTGGTGACAGAATAGTTTTCCATCTCTCTCATTGGCATTGCATGAGTCGCTGATAATGATTCTGAAGCTACATCATATGGACTTATGATCATCTGCAGAATGCAATGTGCATGTAACCTTGGCATCACATCTCTAACTTTTTCCTTGACTCCCCCACAGGACCATCGAGAGCCCCCGTCCCCACTGTGCAGGAGGAAGAGCCTGAGCAGCCAGACTCCTCAGAGGAATCTGCAACCTCTGAGGGCGCAGCGTCAGCAGAAATAAGTGCACCCAGCACCAGCGCAGACACTCACACCTCAGTGGGACCTTCGGGACATAGAGTAGAGTTGTCACCTGGTGTATCACAGCTCACAAGTGAGCATCAGCAGATGGTGGAGACAGGGACAGCAGTGGAGAGTCCTCGTCGGAGGGCGCAGGACTCTGCCAGCTCGGCTCAGCTGCATGTCGACCCTCTGCCTCTGGGTCCATCCGTAAGATCAGAGGTGATGGAACTCCAGGCACAGATGCAGGAATCTCGGGCAGGTTTTGTCTCTAGGGTCGCTGCGAGTGTGGAGCAAATGGAGGAGTCCATAGCGAACATGAGCAGAGCCTTTGTGGAGTCATTGGCGCATGAACGCATCACCACGGAAAGGATGGCAACCTCCGTGGAAAGGATGGCTACAGTAGAGGAGAGGATGGCTACGGCCATGGAGGGGCTAAGTCGCCAGAGTGTTGAAAACATGGTGAGTGTTCAGAATAGACTGACATCTCTGGAGGAGCGATGGTCAGCTATTGAACAGAGAAACCAGACCTTCATGGCAGGCCCTCTGAGTAGGACTGCCATTGCAGAAATGGGTCCTCATGGCCCCCCTGATGTGCAGCAAGCTGCTCTCAAGCCACTTGCAGGCACTGAGGGGGACCTGACCCATGAGAGGGAGGTTGGTGGCAGACCTCAATGAAGTGGGGGCTCCTCTCCAAGCGCTCACACTTCCATGCCACTGCAGAGCCCTCGGCCAGAGCCCCGCTGGAGTCCACACCCAACGGAGATAGAGGTCTCAACCCCTGCACAGCCACAGGAGCAGCAGACTGCGGGCTCGCCATCCCAGAGGACACCCCGCCAAAGGTGTCGAGACAGGAGCAGCAGGAAAGTGAGCAAGGGGCCTCCACATCTGCTGAAGCCACAGGGGAACCACTACGTAGGAGCACGCGTAAGAGGAAAATAAAGCACTAATAGTCACAAGGGTAGTCACTTGGGTGAAATGTTGTGTTTATTTTAAAAATGCCATCAGTTGGTTATTGTAAATAAAATTTCTGATGGCAACTTCTGCAGTTGTGGCATGTGTCATTTCGCGAATGGGTCTGGAGGTCCTCTAATGCCAAGAGGGGAAGGAAAAAAAGGCCGCCCATGCTTCTGGTAGGTGCCTCAGTTAAGGAAGTGCTGAGTGAGGGTGGCGAGAGGGGTCTCGCTGGAGGTCACACTGGAGAAGTGTGTGAGGCTCCAAACTTCCACAGCTGTGGTTATGCCTTCTAAAAGTTCCCCCAGGCCTGAGACAACAAAGTCCTGCCACCTGCAAATGATGACTGATCAAATATCCTCTTTAATGTTGGACCTGCAGCTGATAGTCAGCAAGCCAATAGTGTTCACGCTAGGTTTCACAGGCGTCATCCCCACCAGGCGCGTTTTGCGTGGGAAAAGGGTTAAACAGGCAAGGGCCTGTTAAAATGGGATTATAAAGGCCAGTCAGTGCTGCTTAAGGGCCCTAAAGACCAGTCCCGCCTGCTGCAGGCGGGACTGATTCGGGTCAATCAGACACACCTAGGTTAAAATGGCATGGAGGCGGGAACCAGGCAGAGGGGGTCGCGACCCCTAGGTTTTGCGATTTTAACCCCCCGCACGCCTAAAAGCCCGCCTCACGGCCCAATGAAAATCGAGGCCATAGTGTGTACTCAGAAAGTTATCCCTTGGGTATTAAGAATTTAATTTAAGGAAGTTGGTTCTGTTTCCTTTAGTAAACAGACTTTGTGATAATGTTATTGAAGTTTTCATGAAAAGGATTCACATAATTTGTTCACTATAACAGGGTTATTATTTTATTATTGATGAGAATTTGATGGATAATTAAGTGTTTCAGCGATGAAATATAATTGACAATGATGGTGTAACTCTACTTGATCCATTTCAAGTCTAGTAAGTATATTATTGTCTGTGTAATGGCCCGGATTTTACAGAATATATAATGGAGAGGCTAACTGTGCTCACCATTATTAAAGAGTAAATTGGACAGCAACTTCCGGCGACCATGCATATGCAGTTAAATGTGGGAATCAAGAAGTTGCTGTTCATGTTACCCTGCTCCTCCAGGAGCTTCGCTACACCGGTATCTCGCCAAGAGATCTGGCATTCAAATACATGGAACACGTGAAGTTGCGGTACTTACCCATTAGATACCCATTAAACTCTCCAGGCAAAGTTAGGGCAACATGATAAGTCTTAATTTTTTTTAATTCATTCATGGGATGTGGGCATCGCTGGCAAGTCCAGCACTTATTGCCCATCCCTAATTACCCTTGAGAAGTTGCTGGTGAGCCGCCTTCTTGAACTGCTGTAGTCCCTGTGATGAAGGTACTCTCATAGTGCTGTTGGGGAGGGAGTTCCAGGATTTTGACCTAGTGATGATGAAGGATCGCCGATATACTTCTAAGTCAGGATGGTGTGTGACTTGGAGGGGAACTTGGAGGTGGTGGTGTTCCCATGTGTCTGCTGCCCTTGTCCTTCTAGGTGGAAGAGGTCGTGGGTTTCGGAGGTGCTGTTGAAGAAGCTTTGGCAAGTTGCTGCAGTGTATCTTGTAGATGTAACACACTGTAGCCACGGTGCACCGGTGGTGGAGGGAGTGAATGTTTAAGGTGGTGGATGAGGTACCAAATAAGCAGGCTTCTTTGTCCTGGATAGTGTTGAGCTTCTTGAGTGTTGTTTGTGCTCTGCTTATTCAGGCAATGGAGAATATTCCATCACACTCCTGATTTGTGCCTTGTAGATGGTGGAATGGCTTTGGGGAGTCAGGAGATGAGTCACTTGCCTTAGAATACGCCGCCTCTGACCTGCTCTTGTTGCCACAGTATTTATGTGGCTGGTCCAGTTAAGTTTCTAGTCAATGGTGACCCCCAGGATGTTGATGGTGGAGGATTTGGCGATGTGTGATAAATCCATGTAGTGAGACAAGGAACTCGAAGAGGCGAGGTATGAGGAGTAAGACGAGTACTTTATTGAATGACTGCGAGACAACCAGGCAGGCCTGCTCCCAGGCATTGCACCTTTGCTGGCCTTAGCAGGAAGCTAACCCCTGACCTTAACAGGAAGCAACCCCTGACCTTAGCAGCAGCATTGGCTACAGCACCACCTGATGGATAACCTTAATCATAACATCCCAGATTACTATATCCCTCCTCCCTTAAGATTTCAGTATGAATTTCTTAACAAACAACCATTCCTAAGGGTCACATAAGAAGTCTCCATTCACCATGTTCCATACTTGACGAATCTAACAGGTCAGTTTCAATCTCTCTGGTGGCTTGCGAGGCCTTTGTGAATGTCTGACAGTAAAGTCTCGGAGTGTTTGTGGTGAAGCCACCAGCTGCTCCTGAGCAGTGCTCAGAGTATCTGACTCTGCAACGATGGTTTCCTCTTGATGAATGGGTTCCTGTGGAATTGTCTCTGTCCCTGGTGGTGGCACCACAGATGCACTTGGATAACTGGGGGCAACCCTGTCCTCAACCATTGCATCTGGAACCTTCCTTTCAATTTCCCCTTGTCTGGTAAGTAACTGATCTACATGTCTGCATACTACCCTACCATCTCCCAACATGACCTTGTATGATACTGGACCTGTCATTGAGTCTATGAAACCAGCAATCCACTTTGGTCCATAACTGAAATTCCTGGTAAGGACCGCATCTCCTTCTCCAAAACTTCGGCTCTTTGTTCTTTTGTCATGGATCTCTTTTTGTTTGTTTTGTCTGTTTTCCATTTTCCTTTTTAGGTCTGGGTGGACAAGGTCAAGAGTGGAGCGTAGTCTACGACCTAATAACATCTCAGCAGGAGAGAGTCCTGTGGTGGATTGAGGTGTTATTCTGTAGCTGAACAGAACCCATGACACTTTGGCTGCTAAACTCCCTTCTGCACTTTTTTTCATCATCTCTTTAAATGTTTGTACGGCTCTCTCCGCAAGTCCATTTGAGGACGGATGATATGGGGCCGAGGTCACCTGCACTATGCCATTTTTTCTCAAGAACTCTTTTGTCTCTGTACTCACAAAACAAGTGGCATTGTCACTTACCACGATCTCCAGTAGCCCTTGATTACTGAAGCTCCGACGCAGGCAGTCTATAGTAGTAGTGGTGGAAGCAGAATTTACAGGATAAACATCCATCCATTTGGAATGTGCATCAGTGATTATGAGGAACATCTTCCCCATGAATGGACCTGCATAATCTAAGTGCAATCTTCTCCATGGTTTATCCGGCCACTCCCAGGGGTGGAGAGGAGCCGCTGCTGGTACCTTCCGGTGTTCCTGACAAGTGCTGCATGTCTTGACTAGATTTTCTATCTCCTCATCTAGCTTTGGCCACCACAAGTAACTCCTAGCCAAGGCTTTCATACACGAGACCCCAGGATGACACTGATGTAGTTGCTCTAGGATAGACTGTCGTGCTGGCCGTGGAATAATCACTCGTGCTCCCAACACGCAACCATCCTGCACACTCAGCTCTGTCTTCCTGACACTGTAGGGTGTGAAGTCAGCCCCTTCCGGATGCTGTGGCCATCCCCTCACCACATATTCTTGAACTCTAGACAGTACTGGATCTTTACCTGTCCATGTTCTTACTTGCTCTGTAGTCACAAGTGCCATGTCAGTGTCCTCCAACATCAACACTCTGTCCTCTGGAGCTGCACGGATAGGTGTACCTGGCAGTGGAAGATGGCTCAAGGCATCTGCGTTCCCATGGTACTTGCCCGCCTTGTAGACGATGACATACTCATATGCCCTCAACGTCATGGCCCACCTCTGGATCCGGGGTGACACCATCTGTGGAACTGCTTTCATTTCATTGAAAAGAGAGATAAGAGGTTTATGATCGGTGCATATGGTGAACTTCCTGTTATATATGTACTTGTGGAACCTCTGTAACCCAAACATTACTGCTAACCCCTCTTTGTCTAACTGGGAATAGTTTTTTTCCGCTGGTGTTAGAGTTCGGGACATAAACCCTATTGGTCTTTCAGTTCCATCTTCCATGCAGTGTGAAAGAACTGCCTCCACCCCGTAAGGTGAAGCGTCACAAGAGAGAATGATGTCTTTCTCTGCATTGTAGTGAACCAGCACATCCGACGACAGCATCAGTTTCTTGGACTGTTCAAATGAAACCCCCTGCTCCTCTCCCCACTGCCACTGTGTCTCCTTGCGCAGTAGTTTGTGAAGAGGTGCTAACACGGTTGACAAGTTTGGTAAAAACCTGTTATAATAGTTCAGCAGTCCCAGGTAAGCTTTTAACTCAGCCACATTTGTAGGAGCAGGGGCGTCCTGCAGTGCTTGTACCTTCTCCTTGAGTGGATGGAGCCCGGTGGCGTCCACTCTGTGTCCCAGGAACACTGCCTCATTCCCCAGGAAAGTGCACTTACTCCTCTTGAGCCGGAACCCTGCCCTCTCCAATCTCTGTAGTACCTCTCTCAGAGTGCTCAGATGCTCCTGGTCGGTTCTTCCCATCACCAGAATGTCATCCAGATAGATGGAAACATGTGGAATCCCTTGCAGTACACCTTCGATAGTCCCCTGGCAGATAGGTGGACTAGATGAGACACCAAATGGTAAGCGGTTATATGTAAACAAGCCCTTGTGTGTATTTATGGTGACATGCTTCTTTGATTCGTCATCCAGTGTAATCTGCAAGTAGGCATGACTCATATCCAACTTTGTGAATTTCTTTCCTCCAGCCAGGTTTGCAAAGAGATCCTCTGTTTTGGGAATAGGATACTGCTCTAGTTTGGACACCCGATTGACTGTCAATTTATAGTCTCCACAGAGGCTTACCGAATTGTCCGGTTTTAAAACAGGTACTATGGGAGCTGCCCATTCCGAACATTTCACTGGCTCCAGTATGTTTTCTCTCAATAGACGGTCAAGCTCAGCCTCTATCTTTGGCTTCATGGCATAAGGCACAGGTCGTTGTTTAAAAAACCTTGGCGGTGCCTCCTTGTCTACATAAATCTTAGCTGGGGGGCCATTAAATGTGCCAAGTTCCTCCTTGAACACATTCTCCTGTTCACTCAACTCTTCTTGCAAAGTCAACTGTTTGCCCGCATCTATTTGATGTACTGCTCCCCAGTCTAATTTAAGTTCTTTTATCCAGCCCCGACCTAACAGGTTTGGTCCGGTACCCGATACTATAACTACAGGTAGCTGTTCCACTGTGTCCCTGTGTTGCACAGTTACCTTAGCTGTACCTAATGTCGCTACTCATGCACCTGTATATGTTTTAAGATGCAGGGAGCAAGGCTTTAACTCTGGAACTTTTGCACGGTTCCACAATTTTGAGTACTCTGCCTTGTTCATTATGGTCACGCTGCACCCTGTATCCACTTCAAAGTTCACCTTAGAGTCATTTACTGTCAGTTGCAATGTGATAGGAGCCACTTTTGGAATGTTCTCTAACATGCCATACATTATGAACATGTCCTCTTCTTCCTCAGCTTCCCCGCTGATGTGGTGTGCTCCATGTTTTTTCACTTCTCTCCCTTGGTTTTGCTGTCCTCCCCCTTTTGGTTTGGATTCCTCCACAGGTGATTTCGCCCTGAAAGCTCGTTTTATGTGTCCTTGTTTCCCACACTTGTAGCACTTTTCCTCCAGAAACCAGCATTCACTCGCCAGGTGATTGCCCTTGCATCTATAACATGCCTTCACATGCTCACGTTGTGGTTTCTGACGCATGTTCAACTTGTGCACAATAACCTGACCTCCAACTTGCGTAGCATTAGCCCTGTCTGAACCCTGTATTTCTTTTACATCTCAGTTCGCTGTCTCTATGGCTTGAGCAAGTTCCAATGCTTTTTCATAAGTAAGCCCAGTCTCGGATAATAATCTGCGCTGCATTCGGTCGTCCATTATTCCGCAAACTAGCCTATCTCTCAGCATTTCCTTCAGGTTGTTCCCATAATTGCAATCCTGTGCCAATTTACGCAACACCGCTACATAGTCCATTACACTCTCTTCCTCTTTCCTGTTCCTTGAATTGAACTTGAACCGCCGTACAATCTCACTAGGCTTAGGGTTGAAATATTCTTTTAGCACAGCCACTAATTCAACAAATGATTTGTCTCCAGGCTTTTCAGGACTGAGCAGGTTCTTCATCAAACGGTAGGTTTGGCTTCCCACTGAACTAAGCAGAATGGCTTTCCTTTTTCCGGCATCATTTATTTCATTTGCTTCGAAAAAATAACTCAACACTTCACAGTATTCCTCCCAAGTTTGTGCTTGAATATCAAAAGCAGAGACCATTCCTACCGTGGCAGCCATGCTCTCTTCCAACTGGTAGCTAACTGCAGCTTGTGATTTTGTTGTTTAAACGTCCTGGCAGACTTCTCTTATTCAGGGTCCTGTTTTACCTCGTCGCCAAATGTGATAAATCCATGTAATGAGACAAGGAACTCGAAGAGGCGAGGTATGAGGAGTAAGACGAGTACTTTACTGAACGACTGCGAGACAACCAGGCAGGCCTGCTTCCAGGCATTGCACCTTTGCTGGCCTTAGCAGGAAGCTAACCCCTGACCTTAACAGGAAGCAACCCCTGACCTTAGCAGCAGCATTGGCTACAGCACCACCTGGTGGATAACCTTAATCATAACATCCCAGGTTACTATACGATGGTAATGCTGTTGAGTGTCAAGGGGACATGGATAGACTCTCCCTTGTTGGAGACTGTCAGGACTGTCGAGCTTTGATATGATCTGTTGGTTGTGAGATCGCTTATCTCTGGCTATAGCATGCTGCTTCCGCTGTTTAGCATGCATGTAGCCCTGTGTTGTAGCTTCACCAGGTTGGCACCTTATTTTTAGATACACCTGGTGCTGCTTCTGCCATGCTGTTCTACACTCCTCATTGAACCAGGGTTGGTCCCCTGGCTTGATGATAATGTGAGAGCTATGCCGGGCTATGAGGTTACAGATTGTCGTGGAGTACAATTCTGCTGCTGCTGAAGGCCCACAGCGCCTCATGGATGCCCAATTTTGAGCTGCTAGATCTGTTCTGAATCTTTCCCATTTAGTATGGTGGTAGTATCACACAACACAATGGAGGGTGTCCTCAGTGTGAAGATTTCGTCTGTGTGGTGGTCACTGCTACCAATGCTGTCATGGACAAATGCATCTGCAACAAGTACTGTAGATTGGTGATTATGACGTCAAGTAGGTTTTCCCCTCATGTTGGTTTGCTGACCAACTGCTGCAGGCCCATTGTGGCAGCTATGTCCTTCAGGACTCAGCCAGCTCAGGCAGTAATGGTGCTACCGAGCCACTCTGGTGATGGACATTGAAGTCCCCCACCCAGAGTACATTCTGTGCCCTTGTTACTCTCAGTGCTTCTTCCAAGTGGTGTTCAACACGGAGGAGTACTGATTCATCAGCTGAGGGAGGGCGGTAGGTGGTAATCAGCAGGAGGTTTCCTTAACCTTGTTTGACCTGATGCCATGAGACTTCATGGGGTTTGGAGTCAATGTTGAGGATGCCCAGGGCCACTCCCTCCCGACTGTACACCACTGTGCCGCCACCTCTGATGGGTCTGTCCTGCCGTTGGGATGGGACATACGTAGGGGTGGTGATGGAGGAGTCTCGTACATTGGTTGAAAGGTATGATTCTGTGAGCATGATTTTATTAGACTGTTGCTTGACTAGTATGTGGGACAGCTCTCCCAATTTTCCCACAAGTCACCAGATGTTAGTGAGGAGCACATTGCAAGGTTGACTGGGCTGGATGTGCAGAAGCTGGTATCTGGGTCGATGCCGGTTGGTCCATCCGGATTAATTCTTATTGTTTTTCCTAGCGGTTTGATACAACTGAGTGGTTTGCTAGGCCATTTCAGAGGGCAATTTAAGAGTCAACCACATTGCTGTGGGTCTGGAGTCAAATATAGGACAATAGTGAACCAGATGGGTTTTTACAACAATCCGGTAGTTTCATGGTAACCATTACTGATACTAGCTTATTATCCCAGATTTATTTAATTAACTGAATTTAAATTCCCCAGCTGCTGTGGTGGGATTTGAACTCATATCCAACATTCTAGGGAACCCTTACAGCTGGCTTGCCAGCTTTTCAATGTAAAGGGGCTGCATGCGCCAAAATAATTAGAAGGAAGTACACTTCAAAAGTACTCCATTGACTGTAAAGTACTTTGGGATGTCCTGAGGTTATGAAAGGCACTATATAATTTTCTCAGGCATTCACATATTCTGACAAAAAGTAAAACTAATTAGAATCCATTACTCTGGGTAATTTTTGAGACCACTTCCTGGTCTTGCTTTATTCACCTTTTTACACAATTACCCACATATTTCCCTATATTAAATGGCAACGATGCTTGCACTGCACTAAAATAGAACCTCACAAAATGTCGCCCACTCTAACACCCCACGTTTGGTCATAGAAAGAACAATGAAGTTAAATTACTTTTTGATATTGGAGGGACTTTTTGTGACAATTTTTCTGTTAAATGTACTGCAGACTTTACCAGCACAATAATTTAAATACTTTCCCTTTATGCTATATCTCTCAGTTCCACTTTCCAAAAGCCCTTTTGAACCAATTCGTACTGTCCGCTTAAATGCATTTCTCCCTTTAATTAGTGATGTTATGAATTTGGGTCTGCTGCTGATATCTATTCATTGGTATCATTGCTGATATCTATTCATTGGTATAATTTCTCCCTTAAGCGGTATGGTTGCCTGCTTATTTTTTATAGAGGTTGACTCCCACTGCCCTGTATCTGCTAGCAAAGTAGTAGAACCTGGGTGTGTAATAATGAAACTTCCTTGTGATTTGGACAGATTTCTGTGTTTTAAACACATGCAATCCTTTAAGCTTTCCAAAGGTGAGCTGAATTAACACAAGATGCGGTGCCATTTGGTTCAGTTCATAAGTTGCTTTATTCCACAGTAGGTAAAACATACAGAACAGAAGTATGATGAATGTGATTCGGCACAATTAAATCAACTGCTGTTTACATATTGTTACAAAAATTGACGAACTTCCAACACTAGCCCAGTTCAGTGGGCCCTTTACTTCATGACCCTGATTTTGCGGTAGGAATAACGGTGAGGCTATTATGGAGTAAATTGGACAGCAACTTCCAGTGTCCGTACATGCGCAGTTAAATGCGGAAATCAGGAAGTTGCTGTCCGATTTGTCCTGCTCCTCATCAAGCTTTGCTACACCGGTACCTCACCGAGAGACTTGACATTCAAACACATGAAGGACGTGAGGTTGTTGTACTTACACACTAGTTACCCATTAAACATGCCAGAAAAAGTTAGAACATAAGAAGTAGGAGCAGGAGTAGGCCATATGGCCCTTCAAGCCTGCTCCACCATTCAATAAGATCATGGCTGATCTTTGCCCTCAACTCCACTTTCCCGCCCGGTCCCCATATCCCGCGATTCCCCTAGAGTCCAAAAATCTATCTATCTCAGCCTTGAATATACTCAATGGGCTCGATTTTCCAAGCCCCGAGGAGGTGGGTTTGGAGGCGGGAGTGGTGGGTAAATTGCAGAATCGGGGGGCAGGAACCCAACCCGCCTCCGTGCCAATGTCCCAGGAGGCGGGTACCCAACCTATGCTGGGAGCCGCCTCCCCGAGGCAGAAAGGGGATTAGTGCCAATTAACTGCCTGTTAACAGGTAGTTAACAGGCAGTTTTTTGCCTAATCCCTATTTTTAGCCCTGAAGTGTGGGCTGTCTGACGGCTCCGAACCACGCCAAGTTAGCGAGGCGGACCGTCAGTCTGCAGGGGTTGGAGGGGTCAAGATGTCCATTGTGCAGGCAAGTGATGGGTGCATGTGTGCAGAGGTAAGTGTGTGAGGTAAGTGTAAAGTGTTTTAATAAGTTTTACTTACCTTTGCTTTCTCCTGCAGGCTTCGTTCCTTCAGTTCTCAGGAGTCCCTCAGCACACCGGCACAGAAAGCAGAATGGCCGCTGAACTGTCAAAAGCTGCAGCCTCTGCTTTCTGGTCTGGAGAGTTCTCTAACTGAATCTGAGTAGAAGGACTCAAGTTAGAAGACAGATTTCACAGAGCTGTCAAACGCTGATTTTTCATCTGTCAAAAACTCTTGACAGATGAAATGTCAATCACTGATGTCACCAGTAACCAGGTGTCCCTTAATTGGCCTGCTGAGCCCGCTAGGTGGGCAATCAAGGGAAAATAGCGTGGGTTGGCCACAAGTCGATGGAGACGGGACTACAACCCAAAAAGTGGGAGTGCCGCCTCCAAAAGCTCCCCATTGACAAAATCGAGCCCAATGACTCAATATCCACAGCCCTTTGGGGTAGAGAATTCCAAAGATTCACAAACCACTGAGTGAAGAAATTGCTCCTCATCTCACACTTAAAAGGCTTATCCTCAGACTATGCCCCCTAGTTCTAGAATCTCCAGCCAGGGGAAACAATCTTAGGCTTGTCCATTCAATTGTAAGTGAATTTTTAATGGCGTGATAAGTCTTAATTACTACCAAACAACCTCTCTGGCACTGAAAATTGACTTTTACAAGCGCAGAGTCTCATTCCTTCAGATTTAATTATTGTTGGAGATTTTAAAAATATTTAAAAATAATTTTAAACTTTTCTTTCTATCTCTTTTATCTCTCTCTTACTCCCATTTTTCTTTCACTTTCTTTATTTCATGTTCTGTACATGATTTTACATTGAATTAAATATTTTAACTTACATTTCCTCATTTTAGACTCTGCAGGGACGATTTTCCCACTGGAGGCGAGATGGAGGCGGGTTTCAGTTTGGGTGGGTTTGAAACTCGCCTCCACTGATAGGTTTCAAAACTTTGTGATTTTCCCATGATTGGCCACTTGATTTCAGAGGTGTGGGATGCCCTTGCTCAATTAGTGTTTTGGGACTGAAACTCGCCTCTGTTGACATCACTTTTCCTGTCTGATTTTATGGCTTCTTGCTCCCTTGGCTCATTCCACAGCTTTTCTGGGTCTCCTGCACCACCTCCAACATCTTTTGAGAAGCCACTATGTCCAATTCCAAGGCAAGGGCCTACCCGAGGCTCTCGGATGAGGCGCTGCAAATGTTGTTTGAGGGGGTGACAGCTAGCATGGAGGTGCTCTTCCACTCATCTCGGAGGAAGAGGCCTGCCAAAGAAACCAAGGCTGTGTGGGTACAGCTGGCAAGGGATATAACCTACAGATCTGTGTGCAGATTGGGAGACTGTTTCTGTGTATTGATGAAATGCCATCCCTGTTGGAAAGCATTAAAATGATTTGAAGCCAACATGTTGGCGTTATGCCATCTGTTCTTTCGCCTTAGGCAGCTCCGCATTGCGGGCACCGCCACACTTGCGTTGTCAGGTTGGTGGCCTGAGTGAAAGGAGGCCAGAGAGTCATGTCCATTGTTAATGGTGTCCTAGGATGGAGCCAAGGACATCTGCCAACTTGGGCAACCTATGCAAATCTAGCCATGATAAGTTCATCCCTTGCATCCCGGGCAGCCATGTGCTCAAGTGCTGCCGCTGGTCGATACACCGGCGCTCTGACCTCCTCCTGCCCATCCTCATTTAAGGTCCATGCAGAAAGAAAACGAATGGTTCCCATGCTGCTTGTAGATGCCTCCTTTGGGGAAGCGCTCATTGCAAGCGGGAGAGGGTCTTCCAAGGAGATCCCACAGTTGATGGAGTCAAGCTGCAGCACCTCCGACTTCAGAAGGCTTTCTAAAAGTGCTCAGAGACCTTTTAAAGCCAAGGTCTGGCACCTGCAAGTAATCCTTGCTGGAATAAACAATGTCTTGTTAGACCTGCAGCAGTGAGGAGGCCACCCACAAGTCAACTCGCCAGGTTCACTCGTGGGTGGCTTCTCACTGCTGCAGGTGGAGCTGGAGGCCGGAGCATTCCCCAACCTCCAAAACCGGCACCGGCAAAATCCCGCGGAGGCGGGTTCCGAACCCGACCTCTTCGATTCTGATTTTCCCACCCTTCCCGCCTCCAAACCCGCCTCCTGATGTCAGAAAATCACCCCCTGCGTGCCTCAGTAAGGATTCTTCAATCTGATTGGTTGAAGAGATACACTGTTGCTTGTCCTGTTCACACAGGTTCCAGACCTCCTGTAGAGAGCGCTGCACTGTTTCAGACTCCTGGGGGGGAATTTTAACCCGAAAAAAACAGGTGGGTTGAGAACTGGTGGGAGGTTAAATAGTTAAAAATCTGAATCCCAATTCCAATCCACCCACTTCTCAGTTTTAATGGAGGTGAGACAGGGTGGGGGGGGGGGGGGGGGTGGGTGGGTGGCAGCAGCCAACCCGCTCCCAGGAGGTGAGTTGAAACTTTAAATATTATAATGAGGCTCCATGCCTCATGGTGATCCACCATTTTAAATTTAACTGTGGATGAGCGGGTTTCCCAGGCCTCAGGGCACTCGCCAGCTAAAGGGAGGCGAGGACTGCTGGATCCAGGAGGTAAGTGCCTTTCCACTTACCTGCTGGATCCATTGCCCCTGCCTAGCCAACACCCCATGATCGACACCCCACCTGACCTTGGTTTTTCTCTTGCAGCCTGCTGCTACCTGACTGACTTGCTTGTGTTTGGTCTTGATATTTTAAAAGCCTCTTTCCCCTGACTCACAGAGACCAAAAGAATTTGTCAACACCAATATGCCCAATGTCTTCCTATATGGCCAGACATTGCTAATGAATTGGCCATTTTTGGGGATTTATACAAAACAACGGCCTATCCTGCATTTAAATCATCTCTTGTCTGTCCATGTAAGGCCAGCCCAGCCCAGCATGGACTGCCTGGGGGGCACTACTCCCTTTGAGGCAAATGTCTGCCTAAAACACAGATTAAAATCGGTTATGTCCAAGGGTTTTTTTGCAGATGAAGAATTGTGAACTGTGACAGTGAATAAAGGCATGAGTCTTCATGAATATACTTCACTGCCGTACTGCCTGGTTATGGTGGAGCTACGTTACATTTTCATTTTCTAGCCATTCACATAGATTCTGCATTAGTATATTTTATGTCTCTGTAAAAATGCATGCAACTCCTAAATGATACATATACAGTAGACAAAGGAGATGATAGGAAAATACACCATCTTCCACCCTGCATGTACTGCAGATCTTTCAATCAGGTTTGGCTGTTAATTTATTTTTGGCCCTTGTAAATACTCACCTACCCATCAACACAGGAACTCAACTAAGGATAGATGAATGTTCTGAGTTTTTCAGTGTTGTAAGCACGTAGTATCAATGACTATTACATGTATGGTTTATTATATACGCTAAGGGACATGTCTAGATACATACAAATTGCCTTCACTTCAGATTGCATTCCACGTAAAGTGTGGCTAAAGTGAATCTAGTTTTAAATCTAAGTCAAACCTAGAATATTATGTTCACTTTTTTTCCTCCATGTAATCCACGTTGTTTTGTGCTACGTTATTAATGGTTCACTTTCATTCAGATACTTATTTACAGCTTAATTAGTCTGCATTAACTTTGTCTCAGTGGAACTATCCTTTAATGGCATAGTTTTGTCCAGTGTTTGTATTAAATTCTGAAGGGTAGATGTCTTACACTATTTTTTAACAAATTCCATGATATTCTGCACATTAAAATATCCACTTTTCCAGAAGTGATGCATGCGGGTATAAAGCCAGTATAGTATAAAAAGAGCACTAAAATGAATAAAATGCCTTCATTTTCTAATGCCATAAATAAAACTGGCAAATAATGTTTACCTTTTTATTTTATTAAAGTGCAGTTGATTACCTTTATATCACACCCATTAGATGATCGTATTTAAATAGTATTATGGCAGCAATGCATACACACAATTCAGTTCCCACGTACTGAAACAGATAGGAACATAGAAATGTAAAGAAGTGGAAGAAACCATTGTGGTCCATTTTGCCAATTTCAAGGTTTGAAAACCAAGAAACAAGACAGACATTCAAGCACTGGAGGCAGTGCAGACAAGAGCCGAGAGGCTAGTGCCAGGGGTCTGAGTTATGAAGAAAGACTTGAGAAACTTGAGGTGTTCCACGAGAAAGGAAATATATGAGAAATCATCATAGCTTATCGCTCCAAAACTGCAGCCCCTAAAGAGTGCCATCTATGCCAACGTCTACGTCTTCTGTTACAGTCTCGGTGCGTGTTGTTAGATTTGGTCTCTCCCATAGCTAGCTACAATGGCAGATTAACAGGGGTCAAGAAGAAAACGTAACTGACTTGACCCCTGTCTGCAAGGTGATCTTATAGAAGGATATAAGATTGTTAAGGGCACAGAAACATTAACCTGGAATATTACTCTAAATTAAACTGCAGAAGGAGAATAAGGGGACAGAGGTTCAAATTAATAAAGATGATTTTAGGACTGATATCACAAGGTTCTGCTTTACCCAGAGAAAGGTCAACCTGTGGAATAAACTTCCAGAAAGATCGGGCAGCACGGTGGCATAGTGGTTAGCACTGTTGCCTCACAGCGCCAGGGACCCGGGTTCGAATCTGGCCTCGGGTGACTGTGTGGAGTTTACACATTCTCCCCGTGTTTGCGTGGGTTTCCTCTGGGTGCTCCGGTTTCCTCCCACAGTCCAAAGATGTGTGGGTTAGGTTGATTGGCTATGATAAATTGACCCTTAGTGTTAGGGGGATTAAATACGTGGGGATAGGGTGGGATATGTGTTGGTGTAGGGGTTACGGGGATCGGGTGGGATATGTGTTGGTGCAGGCTCGATGGGCCGAAATGGCCTCTATCTGCATTGTGGGGTTTCTGTGATTAGTGGAGGCAAAAACCCTGGAATCATTTAAGAAACAATTGGCATAACAATGGGGGGTGACTTTAGAGGCTCTCTAGATGGATGAAGTATAAAATGGGATGAATGACATCATTGATAATTATCTTTTGAACCTGCAACCTCCTGATTCAGAGGCGAGAATGCTACCAACTGGGCCAAGTTGACACTGACAATGTAAGGTTGAGCCCACTGTAGCACAGTGAACAAAATTGTACACAGTATTAAGGGTGGGCCAGACCTACAGTTTGTAGAAGCTCATTATTACATTGTGGAGCTAATGTGCTATCCATTTAGCTATACCTTCTTTAGTGTTGCTACTTGCTGTGCTAAGAGAGTGCCTCTAAATCTCTCTCCTGTGTTCTGTCCTGTAGACAGTTTAGCTTAAATTACTAATAAAATAGCAAAATACTGCAGCTGCTGGAAATCTGAAATAACAGAAAATGCTGGAAACACTCAGCAGGCCAGGCAGCATCCATGGAGAGAGAAAAGCTTAAATTACCCAGTCTCATCATCTTTGCACTTATCTCCATTAAACAACTTACCCATGAGCTAAACTTCCTAATCTATATAAATCCCTCTATATTTGGTCCATTTGTCCCATACTGTTTACAATGCCACAACCTACAATTTGGTATTTTTATCAAGCTTTGTTTCCTTCCCCATTTCCAAATAATTTACGAGCATTATAAATGCCTGAGCACTGATCTCTGAGGCTCTCCACTGGTCACCTCCTTTCATGCCAATTCATTAATGCAACTCCATTTACTGCTACAATTTGTTTGCTCTGATTCACACAATTTCCAATTCACTTTAGAAGGTGCCCCCTTATTCCAGGCCTTCCCCTCGTGAACCAATCTTCTGCGTGACACTGTGTCAAAAGCTTTTGCTAACATTTAAATATGTAGCCTCCACTGCATTCTCCTTGTCCATCAGGTCTGTCATTTCTTCAAAGAACTTCAGTAGATTTGTCAAAAATAACCACCCTGTCATAAACCTATGCTGACTCCTTATTCCATATTTCTCCAAGTGCTTCATTCTTCCCTTTTCAGGATGCTCTGTAATGCATGTCTTGTAGCAGCCCACAACCTTCCAAGACAGCTTCCTAACATGACTATAATGAATGCTGTAGTATACTGGAGCAGAGGATAGAGAGCTGATCAAAAGTCTTATTCAGCATTAACTGCACCAGAACATTCACTGTAGCATGGGAAACAAAATATAATTTATATTTTAAATTTGCTCTAGGATAAAATTATGTGATTTTGCGTTTCAGTTGGGGGTGATTTTAATTTTAATCGCTCAGCAGAAACCTGGAGGGTGGGCAGTTAAATCGCCCTGGCTCTTACCTGTCTGAAAGCCACCAAGATTGCAACATCTGTAATTTTAACCCTGAGCAGGCAGCAAGAACACACGCCCGGAGCCAACAGGGTCCTTCTTTGCATATGCATGCTGTGGCCCGATGACATAATTGAGGCCCGACTTTAATTTTAACTCAGGCCTGAGCGGGGAATCCACCTGGAGTTCTCAGTTCAGTAGTCCTCGCCACTGAGATTAATCTAGATACTAATTCAAGTTTGTTGATTATTCATCAACTGATAAGTTTTCACAAAAGGAATTATAATAATATGTACTAATGTGATAATCTGCTGTAAAAGGTACCCTGGTAGAACATAAAGTAGGGTTGACAATTTTCTTAATGGAATAGTTCTCAATTCTTCTAAAATAATTAATTTAAGTTTAAGTTGTGGTGCTCCATATTAAAAATAAAACATTATTGAAAGTTTTTAGGAAACTATTTTTGAAAAGTAACCTTCAATGTCTAGCTTCATGTCACATTTTCCCAATTCATGTAACAGATAGAAGACCTGTAAGATAACAGTTGACATAGAAACACAGCCAACATTGACAAATATGGAAGAGTTTGTAATTTAACATTTCTGCAGAAGTACAGATTGTGACATTCTGTCATTAGATTTCAGCAATAGCAGGGAGTAAGCAGACTCGCTTTTGGGCATCTTTCCAGGCACTTCTGCAATCAGACAACCAGTTGCTGATAAAGATCTGCTTATCTGTTCTGTTATTTCCTTGGAAGGTCTGGGAGTCTGTCAGAGTTTTTAGGGTATCTTTGAAATGGTTCATAGACTCCAGCCGTTTGATTCCAACATCTCCAACCAACAAAGCTGGCGGTGTTTGTAGCTTTCTATACATCCTTTGTACTTTGCAATGTGGAATAATTTCCTTGGATGGCTGATGCCAAGGCTTGTTGAGAGTTACGAAATCCATCTTAGTGTTTGAGATTCTCTTTGTTCCTGCGCTTGGATTAGTGTTACGTTGTCTTGAGTTTGACTTCTGTAAATTCAATTCAGGGCAGCTCATTTCTCTCTGTAAGAGCTCTGAGGAGGAAATTTGTGGGAAATAAAATATATTTTTCAAATAATTTTCTTTTAACTTTTCACATTTTAGGGATGTATTGGACTTTTGTTGTAACATTGTTTTCTCAATAATCTTGCTGTAAAGGAGACAGTTAGGATTTGTTTTGGAAATATTTGGAAGTGGCCCTTCCCAGATTTCTTTCTGCCCATACAGTTCTTCCAATGGGTCAGACTTGACATGAGAAGAGGTTTTTTTATTCTTCTCAAACATGATGGTGACATTGTCCAAGGAAGTTATATCAGCTGCACAATATTTTTTAGAATTCTTCAAACAAATTTTAGAGGAGACAGGATCGATTTGTGAAAGCAACCTTTGCTCTTGTTGGAGGAAATTAAGTTTGCTCATGTCCTGAATTTCACATGAGCTGTCCTGTAGTGCAAGAAATGTTGGCTTTGCTAGCTGACAGATAGACTGCAGATAGTCATCTGTTGATGCAGAATCAAAGTTAATGTCATATTTATTAGGGAATTTTGTACTAGTATCCTGCAGCACCTCTTCATAGGCTTCACTAATTGTTGGGAGGTGCTGTACCAAGATCAGTCTAGAGCTTGGCCTCATGGCTAGGGAAAAAAAGAGAGCTCATTAACATAAAATAACCTACGTATACACCACTTAACATTATAAAATTCAAATATATCCATTTAAAATGAATCGGGTAATCTATTTCAATATTCTCTTCTGGACGCAGTTCACAAGTAACTATCATTTTGATTCTTTTTTTCCCCCTTACGTAAATCCTTTATGATTTACTACTTCAGTTTTCTTTTTTGTGGCCAATCTATTAGTTTTCAGTCAGAAAATCTGTATGCAGGAAGCTCCAGCACATCACCAGTGGACACACTGCTAAATGGATTAAATGAAGGAGAGAGATTTCCACTTGAAGGCAGACTTGGCTCATTTAACAATTCTGCCAAATCAAGCTGAAGGCTGACAATATTGTAATATAACTTCCATCTCCCAACAGAAAATATATGTATTGAGACTGTGTAGTTGCTACAATTCTAGCATTGGAGAATTCGGGCTACAGTATTTAGCCCTATCTCCGAACTGCACTCCCTTAAAAAGTAGTTCAAATCTGTGAGGTGGAAGCACTGAGATTATTTCAAGGAACAGAAAAAAATCAAATTGGAAAACAGTAAGGACAAAGGAAGAAAATAGTAAAAGAAAGAAAATTGAAAGTTTTCTGGCACTTTAAGGATTTCCATTCTTCAACTACCTTTAAATAGTAATTTCCTACATTACAACAGCTGTGGCTCATTTGGTAGCACTCTTGCCTCTGAGCCAGAAGATTGTGGGTTCAAGTCCCACTCCAGAGACTTAAGCACAAAATTCTTGGCTGACACTCCAAGGAGGTGCTGCACTGTTGGAGGTGCTGATTTTTGGATGAGATGTAAAACTGACGTCCTGTCTACTCTCTCAGGTGGATGTAAAAGATCCCATGGGACTATTTTGAAGAACAGCAGGGGAGTTATCCCTGGTATAAAAACAGAAAATTCTGGAAATACTCAACAGGTCAGGCTGGATCTGTGGAGAGAGAAACAGAGTTAATTGCTGTGAATTTAATGGAGGAGGCGGGATGGGAGTGGGAGAGCTGGTTTACAGGTTCTGGTCCCACTCCCAGCTGCATCCACTCTGTAGACGTGATTTTCCCTTGATTGGCCAATTAACAGGAAGCGGGTCTGATGATGTGTCATCAGCCAGTTTCCTTAAAAGGACCATGTCCACATGGAGTTTGACAGTTGTTCTGTCAGTGTTTGACAGCATTGAGGTGCTGCAAACATTGACAATCACTGCACAAAGGTGAACGCTTGCACCCAGGATCTCCAATGACTCCCTCC
This sequence comes from Somniosus microcephalus, assembly GCF_052327205.1. Taxonomy (NCBI): domain Eukaryota; kingdom Metazoa; phylum Chordata; class Chondrichthyes; order Squaliformes; family Somniosidae; genus Somniosus; species Somniosus microcephalus. The sequence goes on along the minus strand of NC_140994.1, from coordinate 196,533,321 downwards.
ATATGCTTATGGAGGGAGTCACAGCACGCAGGGAGGTTCTCGTCCTTTCCAAGGGTGGAAGAGACCTCCCCAGGACACCAACTTACCTTGCACCCCCACCCAACCCTCTCTTTCTACTTTATCACTTCCCCATCTCACTAGCCACCCCTCACACTCACCCTCATCCTACTGGAAGCATACCAACTAAGAACACACAAGGGTAGGCACTTGAGAGGTTTAGCCAATGTCCATGTGAAGTTTCTGGTAATGTGTTGTCATGCAGTGAAATCTATTTTTCCAAAAGTGCCCCTTATTGGACAGATCTGAGTGCACCTTGAGAAGTGCCTTACTGAGTTCCAGTGATTGTTCAGTCATAACTCCCCCCGCCCCGCTATAGTGATGAGTGTGCATGAAATGGCTTGGACATTAAAGGGGTGTTTCACGGTGCTGGTGTGGGATGGTGTCAACCTGGTACATCATGTGGCAGCCAGGGTTTACAGCATCACGTGAAGAAAATCTGGCTATGGTGATGCCATCGCTGGCTTCCTGGCCAGTAATTTTGTCAGGGGCTGATGCCCTGTGTTCTGTGCAGCATCAGGTGATGGCGGAGAAGGTTGGTGATGTTGTTGGTGATGTTGGTGTGCCTGGTGATGTTGGTGCTGGGGCTCATCGTGGAAGGATTTGGAGGACCAAGGTCTGATTGTTTCAATGGCTCCGATGTTGCTGCAATAGATGGCAGCTGCGGGTGAGATGACAGAAGCGATCTGTCAATGGTGAGAGAGGTTCTCCCAATGAGGTGGCACTGAACATACAGTTGGATCTAAAAACTTGTAAGCTAAAGAAATCTCTATGTATTAAAAATGCAGTAACCAACATTTTCTGCACTCTGAAACTCACCATCTGCAACATGGCATCCTTTACGCCACTTCTGCAACTGTCAGCTTTTCAGAAACATCAGAGCAGACTCAAAACACACTAGGGTGAGCTGGCATGTTCCCCGAACAACGGGTAACCCGTGGGGGAGAAGGTAAAATTAGAATTAAGCCTGAAAATAGTCTGAAATTGACTCTTAACAAGCCATTTAACAATCTGAATTGTCTCCCCTGCCGCTTGGTGTCGGGACAGTTCTCCGCTGACAGACCCAACACCTGGGAGATTCGCTATTTTGACAGCGGACCCGCCTCCAAACCTGCCCCCTCAGCGCTATTAAATTTGTGGCCAAAGTTTCAGGTAGGTGACCTTTTGTCAGAACTGGGAAAATGTAGAGATGTAACAGATTTTAAGTAAGTGCAGGGGCAGGGAAAGGGAGGAGGGGAGGAAAGAACAAAAGGGAAGATCTGTGATCGGATGGAAGGCAGGGGAGATTAAAAGACAAAAGGGATGATGGTGCAAGGCAAAAGGAGCTGGCAATGGGACAATAAAGAAACAAAAGATGAGTCTAGAAGAGGTGTAAATGGGAATGGCAGAATCATCAATAGCAACCATGTGATAAAATAGGGGCAGAGGTTATGGTCTGAAATTGTTGAACTCAATGTTGAGTCCAAAATGCTATAAAGCACTTAGGGATGTCTTGAGGTCATGACAGGCAGCAGTTATCCCTGGTGTCCTGGCCAATATTTATTTAACCCTCAATAACATAATTAAAACAGATTATCTGGTAATTATCACATTTCTGTTTGTGGGAGCTTGCTGTGCGCAAATTGGCTGCCGCATTTCCTACATTACAACAGTGACTACACTTCAAAAAGTACTTCATTGACTGTAAAGGACGACCTGAGCTCATGAAAGGCGCTATATAAATGCAAGTCTTTCTTTTAATTGTTCAATATATATGAGGCAATCCTTTTTAAAGATATTACTGCAAAAACTATTACACAAACTAGAAAATAGATTCATTTTCCTTAGTATGTGCTATTTGAGCTATGTCTCTAATGCTGCAACTTAAAATGTAAATTATATCTAGAATCTTTGTTAAATAAGATAAATATACACCAACACAGAAGATCAATCACTTAATCTGTATCTACCTAGAATACAAATATGTAAAGCACCACTTTGAGACATATTTTGTACCATCCATCATTAGTACCAGACTTGTTCTTAGCTACTAGCAGATGTCCTGTGACATTGCTCAAAGTAAGTCAAAAGATACATGGGGCTGGATTTTACCAGCCCTGAGGAGGCAGGTTTGGAGGCGGGACTGTTGAGAAAATGGGAAAAATTGGGAGCCTCCGAACCATCTTCCTGGGAGGTGGGTCCCCGACTCGCACAGGGACCCGTCTCCTCGAGGCGGGAAGGGGATTAGAGCCAATTAACTGCCTGTTAATAGGTAGTTAACAGGCAGCTTTGAGGCTTTTCCCCATTTTACACCTGCAAGTGCAGGCTTCCCAACGGCTGCGAACCTCGCCAGGGTCAACGAGTCGAGCAGTGGGTCTGCGGGGGTGACAGAATGGCTACTGCATTCTGCTGAGGAGAGAGGTCTTTGTGAGCCTTCTGTGCAAGGGCTCACCTTAGAACAGAGATTGTCAGTGTTTGACAGCTTCTCAAAGCTGTCAAACACTGACAATTCATCTGTCAAAAATTTTCGACAGATGAAGCATAATACACTGATGTCATCTGTCACTGGCTTTCCCTTAATTGGTCGGTAAGGGCGGGCTTAACAAGGCCAATCAAGGGAAAATAGCGTGGGCTTGTCAGACGTCGCTGGGGGCGGGACTGAAACCTGGAAACCAGAAGTCCCGCCTCCAGCACGTCTCCAGAGATAAAATCGCGGCCATTGTTTTATAATGACAAGAGCACTATATCATGGAACTCACAATAGAAAGAACTAAAGTTTATATAATGCCTGTCGTGACCTGAAGACATCCCTATGTGCTTCACAGTCAATGAAGCACTTTTGAAATGTGTCACTGTTGTAATGTAAGGAAACACAACAGCCAATTTGTGTGCAACAAGTTCTCACAAACAGCAATGAGATAAATGACCTGATAATCTGTTTTAGAGGAGTTGGTTGAGGGATAGATGTTAACCAGAACACTGGGAGTAGTCCCCTGCTGTTCTTCCAATCGAGCCATGTGATCATTTACATCCACAAAAATCTAGGTTGATACTCCAGTACAGTACTGAGGGAGTGCTGCATTATCGGTGGTGCCGTCTTTCGGATGAGACATTAAATCGAGGTCCCGTCTGCTCTCTGATGGACGTAAAAGATCCAATGGCACTATTTGGAAGAAGAGCAGGGGCGTTATCCCCAGTGTCTGGGCCAATCTTTATCCCTCAATCGACATCACTAAAAGAAAGATTATCTGGTTATTATCGCATTGTTGTTTGTGGAAGCTTGCTGTGCGCAAATTGGCTGCCGTGCTTCCTATATTACAACAGTGACTATACTTTAAAAGTACTTAATTGGCTGTAAAGTGCTTTGGGATGTCCTGAGGTTGTGAAATGTGCTATCTAAATGTAAGTCTTTCTTTTTCATTTGAGAGAGCAGCTGAGGCCACGATTTAATGTCTTCTTCTCATCTGAAAAACCGCAGTGCAGCACTACCTCATTACTGCACATAAGTTAGATTATGTGCTCAATGCTCTGGAATGTGTCTTGAACCTATGACCTTCTGACTCAGATATGAAAGTGCTACCACTGAGACAAGGCTGACACTATCTATATATATAAAAGGATCGTGGTGTCTGTCTGTCTGTGTGTCTGTCTGTCTGTGTGTCTGTCTGTGTATATGTCCGGGCATCACTCAAAAGTTATAGAGCATACCTACACATATATTATATCAAAAGAAAGCTTATGATTAGGGGAGTGTCATAGGTGTATTTACTTTTTGGTCAGACAAAAATTGTTCGGACAGTATACAAAAAACGGACAAAATCCGCTCATTAGCGGTTGACCAATCCTACCGCTCATTAGCGTTGAGTGACGTGATGGTTGACCAATCCTACGGGGGCACAGGGGGCATTTCATGGTGTTTGTGGGTGGGGCCTAATCGTTCAAACTGTCGAGCGGGAGCTGAGCTGAGGTGAGTGGCGGCCATTAAAGACCAGCCAGGCCTGAAGCTAAAAAAATGGTAATGGAGGTGAGGAAATTGTTGATTCATTAGTATTGATTCAGGAATTTCTCTCTCTCTCTCTCTCCTTCCCCCCTCTCTCTCTCTCTCTCCTGCCCCCCTCTCTCTCTCTCTCTCCCGAAGCAGGAGCTCAGCTGAGGTGAGTCGCGGCCCGAGAGCCCGGCCGGGCCTGAAGCGCTAGGCCGCGCACGGTCACCGCGGCCTGCCTCTAAGTCCTTCCCCCCCCTCTC